>NC_134398.1:91735547-91975915 GCF_050003625.1 Haematobia irritans
CTTATGTTACCAAGAGGCTTTTTACTGCCCTTGTTAGACCTATTCTGGAGTACGGTTCTATCGTGTGGGATCCTCAGTATGATAGATAGTTCGCTCTGAGACATATTCATTAGGACAGTGATTTTGTTCTTCCTCCTTACATTTCTAAATTGATGCTGATTCATTTGCCTACTCTTAGGAGCCGACGGACGATGTTGGGCTCCATGATGATGTATTGATATCTAGGATTAGGATAAATGTTCCTTGTAGGACATCTAGGAATTACCAGTTTCTTTTCATTGATTTTCAACGTTCGAATTAATCTTCTGTGGAGCCTATTCGTAGGATGTGCATTAATTTTAATTCAATCTATCATCTAGTTGACACTAACTTAAGTATTGATATGGTGAAGTCCAGAATTTTAGCATATTTGGACAACTAATACATTTGTTTTATTGAATAACCTAATATTTTGTCTTGTTTTGTAATTTATCCGGCTGATGAGTCCTTCTCTGTAGCTGGTTAAATTCCACTCCCTCCCCCCGCCATGGTCCGGATCATGGTGTGTACGCTGTCCCTGCGACAGCAAAGTCTATAAAAATCGGACTGCAGCTCGATGTTTCTACAAGATCAGTTCACAGAATCTTAAAATCGTACCGAAGTGCAAAAAACGTATTTATTCTAAAAATAGACAAGTATTATGGATCGTTTAGAGGAAGAAATACCTCCCAAATGGAGTTATCACATGATCCAAAACATACGGGAAAGTTTATAAAGGAGTGGTTCAGGTATAACGATGAATATATATATATATTATATATATATATATATATATATATATATATATATATATATATATATATATATATATATATATATATATATATATATATATATATATATATATATATATTATATATATATATATATATATATATATATATATATATATATATATATATATATATATATATATATATATATATATATATATATATATATATATATATATATATATATATATATATATATATATATATATATATATATATATATATATATATATATATATATATATATATATATATATATATATATATATATATATATATATATATATATATATATATATATATATATATATATATATATATATATATATATATATATATATATATATATATATATATATATATATATATATATACATATATATATATATATATATATGTATAAGTAGTTTTAGAGATATCTTTCAAGTTTTGAATTTAACCTTACAATCTTCAATATCCCATAGATTTTCTATGATTGGTGATTGTGTTGGCCATTTCAAGACCTTATCATCGTTATACCTGAACCACTCCTTTATAAACTTTCCCTATGTTTTGGATCATGTTGATAACTCCATTTGGGAGGTATTTCTTCCTCTAAACGATCCATAATACTTGTCTATTTTTAGAATAAATACGTTTTTTGCACTTCGGTACGATTTTAAGATTCTGTGAACTGATCTTGTAGAAACATCGAGCTGCAGTCCGATTTTATAGACTTTGCTGTCGCAGGGACAGCGTACACACCATGATCCGGACCATGGCGGGGGAGGGAGTGGAATTTAACCAGCTACAGAGAAGGACTCATCAGCCGGATAAATTACAAAACAAGACAAAATATTAGGTTATTCAATAAAACAAATGTATTAGTTATCCAAATATGCTAAAATTCTGGACTTCACCATATCAATACTTAAGTTAGTGTCAACTAGATGATAGATTGAATTAAAATTAATGCACATCCTACGAATAGGCTCCACAGAAGATTAATTCGAACGTTGAAAATCAATGAAAAGAAACTGGTAATTCCTAGATGTCCTAAAAGGAACATTTATCCTAATCCTAGATATCAATACATCATCATGGAGCCCAACATCGTCCGTCGGCTCCTAAGAGTAGGCAAATGAATCAGCATCAATTTAGAAATGTAAGGAGGAAGAACAAAATCACTGTCCTAATGAATATGTCTCAGAGCGAACTATCTATCATACTGAGGATCCCACACGATAGAACCGTACTCCAGAATAGGTCTAACAAGGGCAGTAAAAAACCTCTTGGTAACATAAGGATCCGAAAACTCTTTCGCCCAACGCTTTATGAATCCTAGAACCCTAGATATCTTACTCACCATCGAATTAATGTGATCATTAAAATTAAGCCTACACACAAAATTTTTTTTTATTTCAATCACGAAAATCGCGGATACAATCATTTTTTTGATTGAAATTTTTTTATTTGAAATGTCTTCAATCACGAAAATGATAGTATCAATCACCCATTTTGATCGAAAACCAACACGATTTTCAATTAAAAACTTAATTGAATTTTGTCACGGAATCAATTAGTTGAGTGATTGGTTTTTGACATAAAATTCAATCACAGTTTTAATTGAATCAATTAAAATTTTAATTAATTTCGCGACAAAAATCAATCAACTATTTGATTGATTCAATTAAATTATTAATTGATATGGGAAATAAATTTCAATCAAAAAATGTATATATTGCGCCCCCAAAATCTTATTTAGTTTTATTTGAAATAAAAGAAAATATGCGTTTCTTACAAAAAATATTTTGTTTTTCTGAATTATGCTATAGACTAAAGAATTTGGTTTTTGTTATTTGTGTGTTTTGTTCTAACATAACTTAGACATACAATTATGATCAATAACAACTAGAGGGTTAAAAAAAAACTATATAAATCATTATCTTCCTATCATATTAACGATTTCAGCATGTTCCTTGTAATATTTAGATGCGCCTAGATTTCCAATAAATCAGCAGTATGAAAGCTAAATTAGTTTTTCTGAAAGTAAACAGAATAATTCGAATTTAATTTTGTTCAAGTAAAAGTTGATTTTGTTAAACATTACCTGCATAGAATATCAAGTTCCAGGTTGCATATTTATAATCTTCTTTTGCAGTTGTAGTCGTTTAGCATAAAAGGGTGTCTTAAGGAGCTCGGTAATTTCATTTTAGTAACAATTCCTTTCCAAAATTTCCACACATTGAAATCGTCTATTTAAATTTGAACCAATCAAAGACAAAAATAATGGCAAAACAATGTAATATTTGGTATTATATTGATGATACTTTGCAAATTCTGGAAATAGAAAAAATTTAAATGGAATATACATATTTTTATAATTTTCGGATATTTTTCATATTTTTAAATCCAAAAGAAAGAACTTGTTTACCATTACATAATTCAGCTCCTTAATTTATAATCAGATATACTGCTCTCTACTTGCGTTCAAACTGAAAAAGACAGGTAAAACAAAAATGCAATTTAATGCCAACGCTACTTCGCAACTTCAAGGTGAATCTTCCAACAAACCCATACCGCTCTTGGTTTTAAGAAAACTAGGAGTGAAAAATTTACAATTTTAAAAGATCAATACGGTACCCACCTTTTTATTGCAAACATATTCTTATATATTTGATAAAATGATGGAGATGGGATTGATTGGTAAACTTCACGAAATAAATTTGCTCACTAAAAGAAATGAATAAAAATATATTATTTTAATCCGGTATATATTATTTTAAACGGTATTCACATTTCACAATTGCTTACCTTCAATAAACGTAGATTGCTTCCCATTTTTACAATACCACAAACACAGGTAATTTCAAATGCGTTCTGTCATATATTTTTTCAAACCTTTACCACGTGGCCATTTGTTGCTGCACACTTTATTTATATCAACCCTTTGCTATGATTTGTTGTTGCGTTCAAAATATTTATGCACACATTTTGAATGCAGCAGACAGAATGTCTGCAAAAACCCAACCGTTCGTTACGAGTTACTTGCTCAGACTGATCTCTCCATCATACATTGTTCAATAAATACCCATTCCCTTGTTCTCTTTTCGCTCTTTCCATCGCTCAAAATTAGTCAATTTCAATCACAAAGGTGATTGGATCAATCACATGTGTAATTGGAAACGGAAAATTTTTCAATCACGTTTGTAATTGAAAACAAGTAAGGAAAGTCTAAAATCGGGCGGGGCCGACTATATTATACCCTGCACCACTTTGTAAATCCACATTTTCGATACTATATAAAATCCGACAAATGTATTGGGTGCTATATATAAAGGTCTTTGTCCCAAATACATACATTTAAATCTGACTCCATCTGAACAAAATTTGTAATCTATAGACTTAAAATTAAAGTCGGCTAATGCCTTGGGATGGTACACTAAGTTAGTAAAAAAAATATGGGAAACATTTTAATATGAACCAATTTTGAGGCAACTTCGCAAAAGTGTATTTCTGATTTATCGGTCGATAGATATGTATTAGAAATAAAGGAAAATTTGAGTCACTTTTATAAGTTTTCGACTTAGCAGTGGCGATTTTATAAGAAAAATGTGGACATTTTGGTCA
The DNA here is from genome assembly GCF_050003625.1 of Haematobia irritans. Taxonomy (NCBI): domain Eukaryota; kingdom Metazoa; phylum Arthropoda; class Insecta; order Diptera; family Muscidae; genus Haematobia; species Haematobia irritans. Next base: position 91,739,969 of record NC_134398.1, read on the forward strand.
TTTTTGCCTAAATCGGAAAAGCATACATGTATATGGAAGCTATATAGAAATCTGAACCGATTTCAACCAAATTTGTATTTTAATTCTACTCTCTGTGCAAAATTTCACGTAAATCGGGCTACAACTTTGGACTCTGTGGTCATATGACGGAAAATCGGGCGAAAGATATATATGGGAGCTATATCTAAATCTGGACCGATTTCAATAAAATGTAGCACACTTGACTAAACTACTAATTGTACTCCTACTGCAAAATTTCAACCAAATTGGACTAAAACTCTGGCTTCTGGGGCCATATAAGTCCATATCGGGCGAAAGATATATATGGGAGCTATATCTAAATCTGAACCGATTTCAATCAAATTTGGCACAACTGACTATAGTACTTATTGTTCTCCTGGTGCAAAATTTCAAGCAAATTAGGGTAAAACTCTGGCTTCTGGGGCCATATAAGTCCATATCGGGCGAAAGATACATATGGGAGCTATATCTAATTCTGAACCGATTTCAATCAAATTTTACACACTTGACTATACGACCAAGTGTTATGTTTGTGCAAAATTTCAAGCAAATCAGGGTAAAACTCTGGCTTCTGGGTCCATATAAGTGCATATCGGGCGAAATATATATATGGGAGCTATATCTAAATCTGAACCGATTTTTTCCAAAATCAATAGGGTTCTATTCTGACATAAAACACATAATTGCGCCAAATTTGAAGTCGATTGGACTAAAACTGCGACCTAGACTTTGATTACCAAAATGTGTTCACGGACAGACGGACATGGCTATATCGACTCAGGAGCCCACCCTGAGCATTTTTGCCAAAGACACCATGTGCCTATCTCGTCTCCTTCTGGGTGTTGCAAACATATGCACTAACTTATAATACCCTGTTCCACAGTGTAATTGATTGAATCAATTAATATTTTAATTGGAAACGTAACAAATAGCAATCATTTTTTAATTGGTTTTTATTCGCATTTGGTTAAATAATTAATTGAATCAATTAACATATTAACTGAATCCGTTTCCAAATTCAATTAGTGATTTATTGAAAAAATTTCGGTGATCATTTTTTGTGTGTACGATCCATAACAATGCCAAGATCAACAAAAGAATAAACCTCCCCCAATAACGTGCCCTGTATACTATACCGAACATCAATAGACCTTGACCTGAAGAAACGCATAAACTTGCATTTCTTCAAGTTCAAATCCATTAGATTTACCCTACACCAATCACCAAAGCTATCCAAATCATCCTGTAATAAATGCACCCGGCCAGAATTATCGAACGAGGAGAATAACTTAACATCATCAACATACATCAAAATCCTAGAGTTAACTACGGACTGAGGTAAATCGTTTATAATTAACAACAAGTAAGGAAAGTCTAAAGTCGGACGGGGCCGACTATATTATACCCTGCACCACATTGTAGATCTAAATTTTCGAAACCATATCACATCCGTCAAATGTGTTGGGGGCTATATATAAAGGTTTGTTCCAAATACATACATTTAAATATCACTCGATCTGGACAGAATTTGATAGACTTCTACAAAATCTATAGACTCAAAATTTAAGTCGGCTAATGCACTAGGGTGGAACACAATGTTAGTAAAAAAATATGGGAAACGTTTAAATCTGAAGCAATTTTAAGGAAACTTCGCAAAAGATTATTTATGATTTATCGCTCGATATATATGTAGTAGAAGTTTAGGAAAATTAGAGTCATTCTTACAACTTTTCGACTAAGCAGTGGCGATTTTACAAGGAAAATATTGGTATTTTGACCATTTTTATTGAAATCAGAAAAACATATATATATGGGAGCTATATCTAAATCTGAACCAAATTTGGCACGCATAGCTACAATGCCATTTCTACTTCCTGTAAAAATTTCAACTAAATCGGAGCAAAAAATTGGCCTCTGTAGTCATATGAGTGTAAATCGGGCGAAAGCTATATGGGAGCTATATCTAAATCTGAACCGATTTCCAAATTTGGCACGCATAGCTACAATGCTAATTCTACTCCCTGTGCAAAATTTCCTCTGTGGTCATATGAGTGTAAATCGGGCGAAAAATATATATGGGAGCTATATCTAAATCTGAACCGATTTCAACCGAATTTGGCATGCATAGCTACAATGCTAATTCTACTCCCTGTGCAAAATTTCAATTAAATCGGAGTAAAAGATTGGCCACTGTGGTCATATGAGTGTAAATCGGGCGAACGATATATATGGGAGCTATATCTAAATCTGAACCGATTTCAATAAAATTTGGCACACTTGACTATAGTACTAATTGTTCTTCTTGTGCAAAATTTTAAGCACATTGGGGTAAAACTCTGGCTTCTGGGGCCATATAAGTCCATATCGGCCGAAATATATATATGGGAGCTATATCTAAATCTGAACCGATTTCTTCCAAAATCAATAGGGTTCTATTCTGAGCCAAAACACATACTTGTGCCAAATTTGAAGTCGATTGGACTAAAACTGCGACCTAGACTTTGATTACAAAAATGTGTTCACGGACATGGCTATATCGAGCCCACCCTGAGCATATTTGCCAAAGACACCATGTGTCTATCTCGTCTCCTTCTGGGTGTTGCAAACATATGCACTAACTTATAATACCCTGTTCCGCAGTATGGCGCAGGGTATAAAAATATGGGAAACATTTAAATCTGAAGCAATTTTAAGGAAACTTCGCAAAAGTTTATTTATGATTTATCGCTCGATATATATGTATTAGAAGTTTAGGAAAATTAGAGTCATTTTTACAACTTTTCGACTAAGCAGTGGCGATTTAACAAGAAAAATGTTGACATTTTTGTCGAAATCAGAAAAACATATATATGGAAGCTATATCTAAATCTGAACAGATTTCAATCAAATTTGACACATTACTAATTGTACTCCTAGTGCAAAATTTTAACCAAATTGGGCCAGAACTCTGGCTTCTGGGGCCATATAAGCCCATATCGGCCGAAAAATATATATGGAAGCTATATCTAAATCTGAACCGATTTCAGTCAAATTTTGCACACTAGACTATACTACTAATTGTACTCCTAGTGCAAAATTTCAAGCAAATTCGGCCAAAAATCTGGCTTCTGGGGCCATATAAGTCCATATCGGGCGAAAGATATATATGGGAGTTATATCTAAATCTGAACCGATTTCAATCAAGTTTTGCACACTTGACTATACGACTAAGTGTTATGTTTGTACAAAATTTCAAGCAAATCGGTATAAAACTCTGGCTACTGGCTCCATATTAGTGCATATCGGGCGAAAGATATATATGGGAGCTATATCTAAATCTGAACCGATTTCTTCCAAAATCAATAGGGTTCTATTCTGACCCAAATTAGGAACATGTGCCAAATTTGAAGGCGATTGGACTTAAATTGCGACCTAGACTTTGATCACAAAAATGTGTCCACAGACAGACGGACGGACAGACGGACATGGTTATATCGACTCAGGGACCCACCCTGAGCATTATTGCCAAAGACACCATGTGTCTATCTCGTCTCCTTCTGGGTGTTACAAACATATGCACTAACTTATAATACCCTGTTCCACAGTGTGGCACAGGGTATAATAAGACAGGCCCCAAATGACTACCCTGAGGCACGCCTGATGGGACATCAAAGCACCTCGAATAGGACACAATCTGCGTGCGGCACTCAAGATACGACGAAATCCAAGCCAAAAGTGTACTAGCTAATCCAATCCTATCCAGCTTATACAACAACAGCTTATGATTCACCCGGTCAAACTAAAATCCGTATAAATAACATGTGTCTGATTCCCACACCCTCAAAAAATCGCTTCTGTAACATATACTCCCAAACATATTTTGCTTCAAGCATATACATTTTTGGGTATTGCCCAAACATTTATATGTTTGATTTCTTCCAATATATAATATGTTTGAAAGCATATTGGTCTAAACAATATAATATGTTTGGGTAGTCTAAGTTCCAAACATTTTGTATTTTTCCATCCAAATTCAATAATGTTGTCTTCCAAAAAACTATATGTTCTTATGTGAACATATAATATGTTTGGAAACATTTTGAACCCAAAAATTTTATATGCTTAGAAGAATTTTCTCCCAAAGAAGATTGTGCTCAAATTTTTTTTCTGCCTAATTGTATATTCCCTCACATTTTTCTCACTTCCACGAGTTTTTAGCACCTTTTTCTGTAATACAAACATTTTAGAAGAAATTATTATATTTTATATTTTTTTTTAATTTTACCTTTTGCCGGACGGGGATTCGAACAGCGGACCACACAGTTTGTAAGCCAGCACACTAACCACTGGCCTACGTAGCTGTTATGGTCATCAAGAGATAATTATCGTTATAAGTTATATTTATATAGCATATCTTGCGGCCCCCACGAGCCGATGCAAACATAACATTGTTTAACAACATAACATTATTAAACAGACATTTGTTGGCAGCGTGGAGCAGTGGTTGGTCGTCCGCCTTGCGTGACAGGGGACCTGGGTTCGATCCCTGCTTCGACCAACACCATTTTTTTTGTTTAATATATTTTTTAACATATATTCCAGATACGTTCGGAAGTTCCCGAAAAGGTGTTCAGCATTACATACTATTATATTAAATTATATTAAATTTTTACTACGAAATTGTAAAGTGTGTTTTATAAAAGACTTAAAGTCAGAAAGTCAGCTTGATATAAACGAAATGGACTGAGTTCAAATCAAATATTATTTGTTGTATTGCAACAATAAAAATTCTGTAACAAATAAAGGTTTTTGTATACAAGTTTACAATTTTCGAAGAAATTCAAAAACTCTTACAAAAGAAGAACGTGAAGTCGAGTATAGATAAATATTTTTCCATCGAATCCTAAGTTTAACGATAACCATTCAAAAGCACATATTTAAATTCTAAACAGTAATTTTAAAACAGCATATACATTTATTTTGGTGTGAACAATTGTTTGCTAGCATGTAACACCATTAATTTAGAAATACAAATAAATATATAAATTTTTATTAACGAATAATTTTGTACTTAATTTAATTCTTAAGGCCGGTATAAATTGGCATTATCACGTTAAAATGGCCATGTTTACCATTTTACTTTTCTTTAATAATTTCTTTTAAAGAAAATAAACTTATTCAATTGTTGCTTTGGATCTTTCCCCACCATGTTATAATACAATTTACCGGAAAAAGTTGTAATGTTATTCTGGTTTTGCAGCTAAAATGAGAAATAATTTTAGCGGCAAAACTCGAACTCAATGCCCACTTTTATTTTCGAAAAAATCCGTCAACTCCTCTTGGACTACTCATTAATAAAGAGGAACTAATCTTTGTTTTTATAGATCTTCAAAGGTCGATACTTTCAATGAAGTCGTGTTGTCGTTATAATTAAGTGATTTGACTTAAAAATGGGTATCATAACATGAAAGAACAACTTTTGAACTAAGGTCAACTTGACTTTAATAATTCAGAAAAATTCTTTAAAATTAATGAAACTGTCTTTAAATTTGTTGCATTTTTGCATCTTGACTACAAGGCAAAAATCATTAAAAAATAGGATATGTTTTTCAATACTTTATTTTAAAGACATTTTTTACTTGAAACATAACATAATTTCTACTGGAAGTCTTGTTTTTAACGGACATTTTATAGCATATGAAAAAAAGCTGAAGAAGCGAAAAATTGACATGTGCTTCGTAGAGTCAAGTACACAAAACCCCATTTAAAAGAGAATTGTGTCTTAAAAGCATCCATACTTGTATTCTCCGCTTCTTTGGTTCGGAATCAATATCAAAATTGTTAAAGTGGAGACACAATCTTTGGAACCGGACATGCTTTTTGTTCAGTGTATAGTGCCCTTTCATTAGTTTTTATGAAGATCCCTTTAATTACCTTTGTTTGAATATTTTGACTTACTCGTCCTACGTTCCGATTTGTTTTGACGAAACAAAAAAATTGTGCCCGTAATGCGAAAATGATAAACAAAACTCATGCTCTTTTTTTTCAAATATATTTTATCTTGGTTCCGAATGAATTTTCTCTCCGAATACTCATTTTAATATTTTACTTAAGCATATAAAATTTTTGACGAAGTCTTATATCACAACATATATATTTCTACTCATAATATGTAAATTTATACTTGTTTATATTCACACATAGTATTTTTCCTATATTTAATGAAATTTTCTTTGTGTATATATATTTGTAATGCGCCAATTGGTTACTTTCATTATTTTACTTCCAGCATACAATTTGTCTCTCTTTGTAAACACATATATGTTTATGGGCTATTTCTAAATTAATATATGTTTGCATCCAAGCATATTATATTTACAAACATTTTATGTCCCAAACATAATATGTTCTAACATATTAACATAAATGTCCCAAACATATTATGCTAGTTTGTGAACATTATATGTTTGCACTCAAAAATATTGTGTTTAAAAATTTGAGTTCCAAACATATAATGTTTATACCCAGACATATGAAAAACAGTCTTTTTCGTCCGTGCAACAACAAACTGATTAATAACATGAGAAATAAATTCCACCAAGTTCGTAATAGTCGATAGGCCCTTACGAAAACCATGCTGGCAAGGATCCAGTATCGAAGAAATGCTATGCGACAAAGCATCCGTCACCATCTTCTCAAAAACCTTGGGAATAGCACTCAATCTTGCTATCCTCCTATAATTACTCACATCAAAGGGGCTTCCTGACTTATGAAGTGGTACGACAAAAGAACTCCTCCATCTTATAGGGAAATAACCAAATTTCAATGAGCTCCCAGCAAAAAAAGTGAAAATGTTCTATATGGATCCGGAAGTGATGCAAAATTGACGCGATGAATTTAACACGGGCTTGTCATAGGACGGATGTCCACCATTTCCACAGCCGTTGCACTGAATATGAATCATTTTTATGGTGTGATCTGAATTCAGTGTTTTAGAAGTGAATTAAAAATTTTTGTAATATTTTGCCAAAGAAACAATTTTTGTAATTTTTTACGATTTTTAATGCATTCTAATGGTTGTCTGAAGCGTTCGACTTCAAATATTTTTAAAAATTCGCAATCTTTTTAGAATGGATTTCGCATTTTTATCGACAAAATTTGAATAATTTGTTTCTTTTTTATAATTCTCACTCTGTTTTTAATCTATTTGAAACAAAAAAATTAAATTACCCGTTAAAAATATGAAAAATAACGAGTTACAAAAAAATTAATTAAAATAACTTCCTGTGTAGTTAAAATAAAGAACATCTTTGGGAGGACATTTCTGGAAGTGCTTTTAAAGTTGTGCCTTTGGAAGAACTTCCAAATTTTTTGCTGGGCTATTAAATAACAACGACAATGGAGCAGAGAGACATTCGGAGCAAAACTTCAGAATTATCCCAGGAATGCCATCTGGACCACCACTGGTGGACGCCTTAACCCCACGCAAATACCCAGACACAGGCAGACTATCAAATAATGGAATTGCCACTCGATCAAGCGACCTAATAAAATAGGGATATGAACCATCAGCATCATAAGTACCATTCCTATAAACAGATTCAAAATTGCCCGCGAAACAGTCCGCAATGGACTGGTCCCCATAAAAGTCAACACCCTCCCTCCGGATCTTCGATGGCCTATTCGAGGACTTACGTTTCATCCTAACAAAATCATAAAAAGACTTCGGGTTACAATGAATGTCATTCCTAACCTTATCAATGTAACCAACATAACACGCCCTTGATTCCATATTATAAATAGACCTAGCGACAGAGTACCGAGTATAATCAAAATCAGATCCCGTCCTCTTATAACGTCTAAAACATCTATTCCTATCATTCATGTGTCTCGTCAATTCAGGAGAATACCATGGCTGATTCCTAGGGAAATCCACCCTTCGCCTAGGGACTGTCCGAGACACAAAACCATCCAAAACCCTGTAGAAATTATCAACAGCCACATCAATATCGGACAACCGATCACACCTACAAACAGAGCCCCAGTCAACACTTGAAAGAAACGAATACAACACATCGAAATTCGTCTTCTTAAAATATAGTGAAATTATCTCATCCTGAGCAGCAACCATTTGAGACCCATGAGCAACATCCAAGAGGGAAAGAGAGAAAGCAGGGTGATACCTATCCTCGGGATAAGAAACAGGACCACATCTTGACAAATCAAAATTATAGGGATCGCCTACAAAGACCAAATCAAGAATCTTCCCAAAGAAATTCAAAACTCCATTGATCTGACTCAAACCAGCATCAAGAAAAAGATTCAAAAAAGTCGTCACCCATTCCGAACCACCAGAAGTAGTCAGTGGAGTCAACGCCTCCGTATCAGGCAAGCTAAGCCAATACACCATAGGCAAATTAAAATCGCCCAAAACTACGATCCTGTCCGAATCACTCATTCCAGACATAATACTACTTATTGCCACAAAATGACGCTCATATATAGAATATTCCGAAGCCGGAGAAATATATGAGCATATGACGAATAACCTAAATCCCAGAACATCTACCCTTACCGCAAGGAATTCAATATCATCAACATCGTCCAGAACAATTCGCTCAGAGAAGGTGCCAAGGACACCAATTAGTACTCCACCACCAATCCTACCCATACGATCCTTCCTGAACACCAAGTAACGACCACAAAGAATCTCAGAACCATATACCGATGGCCTGAGCCAAGTCTCAGTCATAACCAAAATCGCAAACTCAAACCTATCAATATACAGCCTCGATAATTTCGTATTCAGCCCTCTGACATTCTGATAAACAATAGAAAAAGAGCCACTCAGTTTTTTGGAGATGGAGGACGCCTGCTAGGTAATCTAGCTAAGTTATCAACAAACTCCTTAACGAATGCCCTAGGAGGCCAAAAATCACGATTACACAGCGTATCGACGAGATCAGCATCAAAAATAATCTTAAGTGAAGACCTATTCTCAGAGAACTGAGACTTCAACCTAATAGTTCTAAAAACCGATATACCATCGATCCTAGACCTAATATAACAATCGATATCCTCAGCCGTCGTCTCCGGGGAAAAACGAGAAATAAAAATTACCCTCTTATAAAGGAATCTTTTTTTTATACATTTTTACTTTTTTTTTTGTTATGGGACGATCGTCCCGTACACAGAGAATAGATTAGTTGGAATTCGGTTGAATTTATGAACATTCTGTATTTAGAAATAAATAAAAGTTGATTATAACAATTTTCTGTACTTACATGCATTTGTTCATACCTGTAACCATTAGTTGAGATTTTTAACAGATTTTCTGTCGTGCTACAAGATAATTGGTTGTGGCAACCAAACCTACCTCATTTGATTAATTTTTATTCAAATTGGTTGATACGACCAACCGTAAGGAAAATTCTGAACTATCATTCAGCAGTTACCATTTTCATATAATATTCACAACGAATAACATTTCGAATTTTTTAAATGTCATTTGTATTAATGAAAATATGTTGAAGAATTTTTTGTATTATTTGAAACTTTAAAACAAACAATTATCTACTATTTGTGATCGTAACACAGCACGAATGGTCTGTGAAGAGGATGTGGGCAAGAAATTCAAAACAATGGTTTGTATTGGAAATATTTTTTAGAGAACTCAACTCATTGTGCCGCACTTCTAGCATGTATGAAACATAAATTCGGAGGTTGAGGTTCAGCTTGGATTCTCAACTTTGTAAGAGGTAAAATCTACTCTCCAAAGCAGATCAGTTTTACTTCTAGTTCCGTGAAATTTGGGTGATCAGTGCTCCTTCTTGTCCCTGAAGAAGATAATTCGAGAGACCGGTGTATATGAGAACAATATCAAACCTATACCAATATAAACCAAATTTTTCCAATTTTAGGAAAAAACAAATTAACTCTAGTTTTCCAATTTCAACAATTTGGATAAAATGTCGGTTTCGAGAAACACAAGAAGGTAGAGCGGGAAATCGGTCTATATGGAGCTATACCAAAAACTGGACCGATGCACTCCAAATTCTATACATATATTTGCGGGCCTCAAAATATCTATAGATTTCAATTTTCAAGCAACTCGAATAGAAATTGCGATGTCTCGATCAGGGCTGTAGAGTCGAGTCAATTTTGCTCCCGCATTTCTTATTAACCTCGACTCCGACTCCGGAGTCGACTCCAGGGGGTGTACCTAAATCTCATTTGAACAGTATTCCAATTGTATTTTTAAGGTTCCAAAAATAGACCGATATAATTATTCTATTTTGCCATATGTGTTTATAAGTCCAAAAGAACTCTAATTTTAAATGTTGATATGACTCGACGATAAATCTCAGCATTTTTGGGATGTAAAGAACTCTACATTTTAATTTCAGACCAGTAGATTAAAATACGACACAAGACTATATAGAGGCAACATCAAAATATGGGTAGATAACAACAATCTCCAGAATATGTATTTATAAAAACACAAAATTTCAAAAAATAATTAGGCTTCCAGAAGTTTTAGAAGTCAAATCCTGGTATTGGTCTATATATGCATTTAAAAAAATAAATTTACATAAAAAAGAAAAATAATAATAATATCAAAATGTCGGACTAATCAGATAGAATGTTTAGATGTTAAACAAGTAAGTAAAGTCTAAAGTCGGGCGACTATATTATACCCTTCACCACTATGTACACCAAAATTTGTGTTACCATCTCAACTCCTTCAAATTTGTTTGGAGTTATTATGAAGGTTTATATTCCCATATTCAAATATCTATATCTTAACCGATTTGAAGATATGTGGTCTATTGTTGGTAATGATATATTATTTGGCCAAGTCGGGCGATATTTCCACAAGTCGGAGCCTTATTTAAAACTCAACCATTCTGTGGAAAGTCTGGCATCAGCGTGTGTAGGATATGATTACGATATTGGGAAATCATCACAGAATTTAGTGTAAAATGTTGGTATTTTGGCTATATTTGTATAAACCGGAAGAACAACTATATTGAGGATTTATTTAAATCTGAACCAAATTAGATCACACTTGACACACTTAAATAGCGAATTAAATATATTCTCTGTAGAAACTATCAAGTCAATTGGAGGAAAATGCCATTAAAAATTGGATTAAAATATAAAACATTCTACCATATTTCCCCAACTCTGGCGTACACATACATGGGAGCTGTATCTAAATCTGAACCGATTTCAACCAAATTTGGCACACATAACGATACCATCAAACGTACATCTCGTGCAAAATTTGAAGCAAATAACGGCAAAACTCTGGCTTTTGAGGCCATATAAGTGCAAATCGGGCGAAAGATATATATGAGAGCTATATCTAAATCTGAACCGATTTCAACTTTCTCCCAAAAGACCGGCTGTGGTTTAATTTAAAATTACAGCTTCCAAAGACATCGGGTGTATATTTCTCAAGTAATTATGTAGGGCTATCTCAAAATCTGGACCGACGGGAAAATTCCGCATTTGTTTATGAATCTCAAATAACTCTAAATTCAAAATTTCTGATAAATCTTATGAAAATTTTAGACTGGGAAAAGTTTCTTTAAAAAATCGGAAGTTGGGTTTATATTGCCTTAAAATTGTACATTTAACAAGAGTATATATATGGTCAAAAATCGATATTTTAATATGTTATAAATGGACAATGCAATTGACCAATTCAGCGCATATTCAGTCAAACCTAATTTTTACATCACCTTGAAATTTCACTCGTATAAATACACTTTGAATGGCCTGAAATCCAGTACTTCGTTTTTCGTTGTTCGACTGGAATCTAATTTGTCGACACATTTCTTTAGTTATAAAGATGTGAAGTGTTTTTCAAATTTTGTTTCGCCGGAGTCGGAGTCGAGCAAAATTTCTACGACTCCAACTCCGACTCCAGCAAAATCTTCAGACCCCGGCTCCGACTCCACAGCCCTGGTCTTGATGCTAAAGAACCCAACTCAGAGCATCACTTTATATGGTGCTATATTAAAACCATCTTCAAACTTGACCTGCATGCAGACAAAAGACGAGTTTGTGTAAAATTTCAGCACGGTAAATTCATTATTGAAAGCTATAGCGTCATTACAACAGACACACAGCCAGAAATACAGAAGGATATCGTCTTAGAATTTCTCCCTGATCAAGAACATATATAGGTTTATATAGTTGGAAATCGATATTTCGTTTGCGTTACAAGCGGAATGATAAATTTATTACAATAGAATGATGGTGCGTATACAAGTAAGGCAAGTCTAAAGTCGGACGGGTGGGCCATATTACACCCTGCAACATTCTGTAGATGTACATTTTCGATACCATCTATGTACAAAATTTCAAATTTCCGAAACGACATTATGACATCCGTCGTCATTGGGCGAAAGATATGTATTAGAGATATATCCAAATCTGATCCAATTTCGACCAAATTTAGCGTATCTACACGGATGAAAAAGACTGTTTTTCATATGTTTGGCTATAAACATTATATGTTTGAAACACAAATTTTTAAACACAATATTTTTGAATGCAAGCATATAATGTTCATAAACTAGCATAACATGTTTGGGACATATATGTTAGAACATATTATGTTTGGGACATAAAATGTTTGTAAATATAATATGCTTGGATGCAAGCATATATTAATTTAGAAATAGCCTATAAACATATATGTGTTTAGTAGCTTGGAGCGCTATTTAACAGGGAGCGATATTGATTTAAGTTGGTGGTTGTTGCTTGTTATTACAAAATTAACATTTTATTTTTCCTTGGGCAATTGATCAGCTACTTCTTTGATCCTTACAAACTTTGTGGTCCGCTGTTCGAATCCCCGTCCGGCAAAAGGTAAAATTAAAATAAAAAAAAATCATAAAATTGAATAATTTCTTCTACAATGTTTGTATTACAGAAAAAGGTGCTAAGAACTAAAAAATCTCGTGGAAGTGAGAAAGATGTCGGGGAATATACAATTGGGCAGAAACAAAATTTTGAGCATTCAGGTCGAAAACCTATGTTGTTAGCACCTATATTACCTGTTTATTTTCATAATTCATTATGATTGTAAAGATATAAATAAATAAATAAAATTTTGAGCACAATATTATTTGGGAGAATTTTTTTTAAGCATATAATATTTTTGGGTGCAAAATGCTTCCAAACATATTATATGGTCACATAATAACATATTGTTTTTTGGAAGACAACATTATTGAATTTGGATGCAAAAATACAAAATGTTTGGAACTTAGACTACCCAAACATATATTGTTTAGACCAATATGCTTTCAAACATATTATATATTGGTAGAGATCAAACATATAAATGTTTGGGCAATACCCAAAAATGTATATGCAAAATATGTTTGGGAGTATATGTTACAGAAGCGATTTTTTGTGAGGGTGTAGCTATGTTATAATGTCACTGCAGAATTTCACGTAAACCGGAGTAAAAGTTTGCCGTCAGTGTTTATACACACAGAAAACAGTTTGGTAGGAATTCCTGATAGTAACCGACTCGAACCATTTTACGCCCATATCCCATATGTTACGGATCAGTCCCCTTTGCCAAAAGGAGGTTGGCAATAAATTCAGTTATTATGAATGAAAACGTCTTATATAATGGAAATTGATGTGACTATTGTAATCACATACAATTTTTTTCTTTAAAATGCAGCGAGCATTTTTCCAATCATTCACGAAATAATAATGGAAAATTGCCAATGTTTCAAAGATTACTAAACACGTGTAAAGTTTTCTATATATATTCTTATGATACTCAGAAGAACATTTTTGTTCTTTAACGGTAGGTACTCATTGTTGGTGATTTTTTTTACCTTCTGTGCGTGATGAGGTCGCTGTGGATCTTTTTGATTTTTATTCATTCATAACTTTGTTTACATGATGAACAACGAGATGGTTTCTGACCTCCTGTACTAAAGCGTTTTAAGTCGGTGATTGTAAATTTTTATGCGACTGGACCATTAAATAGGTTTTTATAGATTATACAGCGTAAAAAATACGTTTTTAGTTTTGGGAACAATTAACAACACTGACATTTTTTCTGGAAATAACTTTATATAAAAGAATTTGTCACGTTTTTAGTTGCCATTATTTTGGTTGCTAGTTTTATTTTTTCCGTGGATATATCAACTATAGTGAATACATAAGTACTTCTTCTTCTTAATTTGCCCATTCGTTCTACGAATTTGTGGCGATCAATCCAATTACATATAATATAATTTACATTATAGATATATTCATAAGTTTTTTTATTATTTCTGCAAAAGATTGTCTGCGGAATTCGCTAAGTATGGTTGCAACATCTGTTATACCGGTTCATTCCTGAATATTCTTAATCCAAGTCTGCTACTTTCCTCCCCTAGATAGCCTTCCTTCTATTTTGTATCGGATGTTGTTTTGGAGTAGTTTGTATTTATTAATTCGCGTAATATGTCCAACATAAGCTGTGTTCGCTTCTTTATAGTATTGATAAGTTATTTTTCTTTATGTAGTATACTCAACACTTCATTGTTTGGTCCATGATATTTTAAGTATTCGTCTGTACGTCCACATCTCGAAAACTTCTAGTTTCTTCACGTCAGCAGCCTTTAGGTTCCACATTTCGACTGCATACAACAAAATTTACCATACATATGTTTTCAAATATCTAGAGTTGGACAATACCGGATCACTAAAGTGGCCGTTCTTTTCAGATCCGCTCCTAAAAAGGAACTAGTTCCATCATTTAATTCCACAGCTCCTTTTGGATCCGGACAAGAAAAACAAACAAAGAATCCCATATATCCGACATTTTCTTTCAGCTCCCCAAGAAAAAAAGTTCACAAGTTTACAATTTGTAAATAAAAATAAAAAAGCAACGATTTTCATAATTTTTTGAAAGTTTATTTTTATTAATTATAAAAAAGATTCAGTGACTAAAATTATTTAATTCAAAATTCAGAGATCAAAATTTTTCTTATAAATATCGATTTTTTCGTGGATTGTTTTTCATTAAAAGTTACTATGTAAAAAAATGACTTTGCCCACTTTAGAGATTTATAAAAAAAAGAGTTCTCCTTTCGTTTAAAATTTGCTCTGTCGCGGAAAATATTATTTCGCACGGCACCGATGTTGCTGATATGCATAATCTTCTCAAAGCGTGATGGTAAACTCGTGGATATATTTGTTTTCTTTCCTCCCACCAAGATAAGGGGTGCGTTCAATGCAATCTTCATTCAAGTATTTGTCGAACTCCCAACTGTATTATTTGCGGGACGTGATACCTTTGCAAAGTTGGTATCATAATAAATCCATACTTTTGAAGAACTTGTTTTTGGAATTTATAATTCTACGGTGTCATTGCCATCATCGGTATTCTGTAATTTTATACGGGAGATTCTTAATTGCTTTATAGCCGTCTGAAAGAGTGACATTTTTCGTGGTGATAACGGCATCTTTCACAGTATAAATACGTTGTAGCATTTCATAGGTGGAATTCCACCTTGTTTTAACTTCATGACTGATTGCCCCATTTGTAGTTGAGCATCATATAGTTTGTTGTTTGTGCTTTTATGGAAGAACTCAACAATTCTTTTTATCTTTTTTAAAATATCGTAATAATGATGTTTGAACGACTAAGTTAAGCGAGTGCGCGTAGCACCCAATCCAATGCCAACTTCCCATGCGCACTGCTGCAACAACATTACAGTCATTGTCTGTTACAATGGCAGCTATTTTATTTGTAAAGCCAATGACAATCTCATAAGCGTAGGAAGGCCTCTGGGGAGGGGGCTTAGACCCCCCCCAGAAAAATTGTAGCCCCCCAGAATTTGAAAACCTATTTACGATTTTACATTTTTATAAAAATTAAACAAGTATATACTCGTACAACGCACAAAGTTCCACTAAAGACTTTCATGAACAATCGAATTACTTGGGTTGTGGTAGAAGTCTGATATTTATGAAATAAAGCTGTGGTTGAACTTATGATTTAGTTGAATAAAAAATAGTAATTGATATTAAAACTATTCTTTCATAAATTAATATCTTAATAACGCTGCAAAAAAGCGTCGCCAAAAAATAAGTGAAAATGTTCTTTTTGGGTCTGGAAGTGGTACAAATTTGGCGGAGAAGCGATGAATGTAATATGAACTTGTCATCGAACGAATGTCCACCGTTTCAACAGCCGTTGCTATGAATTTGCACCACTTCTTAAGGTGCGATCCGAATTCAGTGTTTTGAATGTGAATTAAAAATTTTGTGATATTTTCCCAAATAAATAATTTTTATACTTTTTTATGAATTTTAATGCGTTCTAACGCTTGTTTGAAACGTTTTCCCTCGAATATTTTCAAATATTATCGATTTTTCTATAATAGATTTAGCATTTTTGTGGCAAAATTTGAATAATTTGTACCATTTTATTTATTCTTACTCTTTTTTTTAACTATTTGAAAAAAGAAAACAAAAAATTACGCATTAAAATATAAAAAAATGAAGTAAAAAAAACTGCCTGTGTAGTTAAAATAGTTAACTTCTTTGTGAGCACATTTTTGGAAGTGCTTTTAAAGTTGTGCCTTTAGAACAACTCCCAATTTTTTGCTGGGAAAAGTGTGGAACTACCCTACGGGAAACGGATCAACCACAGAACTGGTACAGGACTAGTCCCTGGTGTGTATGGACCAGTCCCAGTTCTGATCAAAACGTATGGAAGGGACCGTCCACTTTAACATGGGTTTGTCATTGACGAAGTAAACTTACATTTTAGGACGCGTCTTGGACTCATCCCAAAGGACACGTCCTGGGACAATTTAGCAGGAGCAACCCATAAACAGGTCCTCAGGAACCAGTCTTGGACAAACTCTTAGAAATCTCTTTCAATTTGGGCTCCTAATCGAACCCGAAATGAAAAAAATTTTTTGAAATATGTCGAACAAAAGGTTATTCTGATAATTTTATTTAACTAAATGTGAAAATTGCAACTAACTGGAGCACAGGTACCAGTTCTGTGATAGGTCCATCAGTGGCAATTTGCACCAATTTCCCGTAGGGTACTTTTAGTTGCTTTTTTATAAATTGATTGTCGAGTTATTTTGATGTCTATTTTTTATTCAATTTTATGAAATAAAACATTAGTTGAACCTATAAGTTCAGTCTATAAAGTTTTAGCTAGGGGGGCTATAGCCACCCCCCCCTAGGAAAATTGTCTAGCTACGCTAATGGACAATCTTCAGCAAATCCCTTAATAAAATTTGAAATATTAATCGATGAATGGCTGTCACTGAATTCCAAGCAAGCTAGTAAATGAGACCTCAACGTTTTACTTCCATCAATAAAGTGAGCACTAACAGCCATGTAACTAGTGTGAGATAGCGATGTCCAACCGTCTGTTGTAAGGCACACAGCAGTAGCAGTTTGAATATTGGTTTTAATTCATATGTGTTATCCAGCATATTGATTGATAGTGGCTTTCGAGTTGGCACAGAATATCCAGGACTAGTGGACTAGTTGTGGTTCTTCAACGATACGGAATGCATGATGACCCTTTGTTATGATTTTTAAGACTTGCTCGTCAATTTGCTGCACTTTGCGAATTGGTGGAGGTTTTCGCATGAATTGGGTTATATTTGATTGGGCTTTTCTAGCTTGTGCGCTGAAAATAGATGGATGTTAACACATCAAATTATTTTCATTCAAATTAATGGTTTCTGTTGGATTGCTGTTAATAGTTACAGTATACTTTTGGGTGGTTGAGATGCTTTCTCTTCATATGACATGAAATGTTTCCATTCGAACCACTTGATATACTTATTTTTGATTTGCAGTTATTACATACGGCTTTGCCATCGCCACTATCTTCGAATCGGAGGCAAATTGAGCTGTGCCTTTTTTCTCGAAGACATACTGGTTAAAGAATTAAATGATATGAGTATATATTAACTTATATTGTATATATTCGCCTGTACAAAAATCAGTAGGAATTCCACCAATAAAAATTGTAAGCATTGAGTTTATTTTCTGTTTCCACAAATTCTTTGAAAATAAGTCAAATGTCAACGGCAAATAATTTTTTTGAGCCAACCAAAGAAGCCAAAGATTCTTGGAATATTCTTTCACATTAAACAATAAAGGGGATCTTTGCCGTACACCTTTAGATATTATTATGTCATCCGTGCATTCTCCATTTACATCAACATGTACTGTTTGATGATATTTTTCCCAATACCAATGGAGGTAAGAATCTCTATTGATTTATCGTGGCGTACTGTATCGAAGGCTTTTTCGTAGTCAATATACATCTTTCTGGACGGTTTTACATTTTTGAACTAGGACTTGTAAGGAAAAGAGATTATCACAATGGACTGAATAATCTAAGTGAGCCTGAAACTTAATCGGGCTGCCACTTTAACCTAACCTAAGGAAAAGATATCTTCGCGGGCCTTCTTTAAACCCAAATTGGGATGTACCCATAACTTTCTCACATTGCTCATAGATTCTCCCATGTATTATTATAAGTACAAAAGTGTTATTTGGACTTCATGGACGTGGCCGACTGGTACCATTTACGCTGATACGCTGAGGAAGACGAAGATACTGAAGTAGACGATGAGGAAGCCATAACATCTTCACAGCCTCCAGAGTAATTCAGCTGTATTTCTAAGAACGGGACAAAATGGCAAACGACTCCATCAAACGACTCCACCAGCCGCATTCGGGCACATAACAATATCAAATATCGTTGAAGCAATGCATATGATCCGTTTACCATTTTTCGATCTTTAATAACCGAAGAAATAGCATACATAATAATTTGCGGAACGAATCGTAAAGCAAACTGGTTTGTTTGTTCGTGGTATAAACCTCCAGAGTTTCAGAAAAGTGCTGGGCGTCCCAGTTTTAGCATATTGTTTGGATTTTACGAAGGAGATGTGTCATTGTGTTTCAAAAAGAAATAAAGTTGTCTTGCTTTTGTCCACAGTACAGTATAATTGTGACACAATGAATCGAATAAACGAAAACGAGCAGGAATTCTGGACTACAATACAAATAAATCTGGTGTGGACACAATGGACCAAATGCTTTGGACCTGCTCGTTCAAACGATAACCAAACTGGTGGCCACTTGCGTTATTCTATAATATACTGGATGAAGCTACATTGGTATCATTCATATTTTACAACGAAATAAAAGATCATTCCTGCTATTGACGAGGCAATTAACGGTACCAAATATGGAAGAGAGTGCAAAATATGTTCGTATAACGTGTTATCCTACTATTCGGATTGCAATGGATGCATTTGATATAAAGGTGAAATCAACATTTTATAAAATGAAACATTCCAAACGATGTACACTATATCAAACAATTGTCCGTACAACAAACTGGTAAATCTATATTTTATTGTATCTCAGAAACTATAAGGCGGATTCGTTTTTAAAGATCAAGCTTGAACAATTATGTTCTATTTGATATCAAGAAAGATCGAATAAAATCAAATTTGTTTCTGATATATTTTCAACAGTTTGGTGTACGCAGAATTGTCTGAGATAGTGTAAGATGTTTTATTTCCGTACAGATAACAGTACCATCGGCCAGAAATTTATTCTGACTGGTGCATAAATTTGGGGGTTGCTTTCTTTAGCTGTTTTTAAGTTTCAACTACAATGTAGCCACAGTTTTTAAAAGCTAACACAAAGATTTAAAGATTTAAGTGAATTAGGGCAATATCGACAAACAATTTTTGATAATTTATAAAATTATTTAAAAATAAATGTTTTCACCTGTTCAAAACATTTGCAACTAATATTAAGTGGCACATATATTTAAAAATAATTAAAGTTTTTGTAACTTTTAACGATAAATTTTAATAGTTGATACTATAGCTATGCCGTTTGATTGCTTCTGCACAACTTCTTGTCATTGGTTAGAATTAAACGGTCAATGATACCTTGTGGTTCAAGTTCAAATAGAGACCATAAGACTTTTGCACAAATGTAAGACCAAATTTTCGTTTTACGACTTTCCAAAGGTTATTTTATGACTTTTACATTAGGCGACTGAGCAGGCCAGTCAAGCACCCGCAATTTTTCATCAGAAATCCATTGTTTTACCACCTTACACGTCATAATCACGCTGAATAATCCATGGAGACGGCATTTCCCGGAATGCCTATGGCAATATCACATGGGACAAACTGTTTTTGTAGACTTCCGACAGCATAATACCCTCGACTCAATAATCAGGCCAAAAACTTGTCCAGAAAAACACCCATACACCATAATATAGCCCCAACATGATTGACGGAACTTATTGTATTTCTTAGTTTGACTTTCATTGGGACTTTCGTACTACACTTCTACCATCCGAACCATGCAAGTTAAACTTTGATTTCTAGAAAAAAAATATAACAAATTTCCATTTTTTGACATTTTTGTATATTTTTTGACATTTTTGTATAATCGCGCTCTGACATCTAATGCTCTACCTTTGATCGTTGTGGTTCTTGATATACCCAGTTGAATTTAATATTTTGCTTCTTTAGATGATATTTGATTGAATTGTTGTATAGTTCTTTTGGTTATGAGATCTTTATATTATTATGGGAGATATACCTAGTTGCAAATGTTTTGAACAACACTGTATATCGTTAATATGGTCTTCGTTGTTGTTTTTTTTTTTTTTGTTATATTCTATGTTGCTGCGTATGTTTTCTTTTTTGTGAAAAAATGAATTAATTGGAAACAAAAAGTAAGTGTTACGCTTAAAATGCAATGTTTTATGTGCAAAAGAAAATTTTGCAGACGAAATATTTTTTTGCAAAATAATGACAATTATAAGCGTTGTGGACAAATATATAAGAATTTATCTCCTTTCCGCAAGCTTGTAAATAAAAAAATACCAAAATTCCGATGCATGTTTCAGATCATTTTATAATGCCAAGAAAAAAATAATAAATTCTGAAAATGCCCATAAGAACAGTGAGAATTATACTACCTCAAATGAGTATAATGAAGATAGATTTTATGCAATTGGTGCAATTTTTTCTAAGAAAGTTTTAATCTTCCAAACTAAAAACATAACTTTGCACGTTCCGATGTGCAATTTATAAACGAAAACATTATGGAATTTCTTATGAAACCACTATTAAATATTTTATATGCTTTCGGGAAAAAATTACATTACCATTGGAACTTTATACTATAATAACAAAATTTTCAATCTGATAATTTGTCCCAGGAAGAGTTTGATGGAACTTGTACTAAGATTCGTCTCAAGCAGACAGCAGAAAGCAAGCATGTTGCAGATATAACAAAATCTTGACCCTAATACAAGCAGGAAACTGGATATAAATTCGTAAAAATGTATATCTATAAAATGCTAAAATTTTGCTATATACATTTGTAGATCGATATAGATTTTGCTGCAATCTTCAAAAATACCGACTCTATTCTCAACTTGCATGGAGACAAAATGTTGAAATTGTATACTTTTTTGCAAAAGAAGAAGCAGATCAAAGGTCGTGAAGAACAAAAACTTCTGGAAACAATTCAAACCAATGATATTCAGAATGGTAAGTTTATATTTCACATTAGCCAAATATTCGAAAATATTCATCCAAATATTTTCCAATTTTTGTAAAATGTTTCACCGGTTTAACCTTATGATAAATTAAGAATATGCATTTTTACTCATTAGATCCGGATTTGTTTTCGCTCAAAGTTTTGTGGACATAACACTGTTATTTGCATCCTACAGGCCGGCTAGAAAGAAAAAATTGTGGAGGCAAAAAGGCGGTTTATAGATATACATCTTAAGATTCTCAGATGTCATTCTTTTACATTGGCAGTAGTTTGCAAGCTTTGCAGAAGCATATAAGTTCGCTTTCTACAAAAACAGAAGAGATTCCACCGTTCATTTTGGGAGTAGGCGAATTAAACAATCCCGCCTGTTCTGGTTTTCGAATTCGCAAAATTGTCCTCTATCGCTAGTTCCTGAATCACAATGATATAAGATACGAAATTTTTACAGTAGTTCCTATGGATAAGGAAATTAAATGGAAGAAATTTCGTGGCAAAATATGAAGTGGTTCAGAACCCAGCAAAAAAAATTGGAAGTTCTTCCAAAGGCTTAACTTCAAAAGCACTTCCAGAAGATGCACTTCCATTGATGTTCTTTATTTTAACTACCCAGGAAGTTCTTTTAATTCAATATTTTATAACTTGATTTGTTCATACTTTTAATGGGTAATTTTAACTTTTTTGTTTCAAATAGGTTAAAAACAGAGTAAGAATTCATAAAATGGTACAAATCATTTAAATTTTGTCGAAAAAAATGCTAAATTCAATCTAAAAAAATTGTGAATTTTTGAAAATATTTGAGGTCAAACGTTTCCAACAAGCGTTAGAGAATCCATTAAAAATTATAAAAAATTATAAAAATTATTTATTTGACAAAATATAACAGAATTTTTTAATTTACATCCAAAACACTGAATTTGCATTACACCTAAAGAAGTGATGCAAATTCAGTGCAACGGCTGTTAAAATTGGGTTGCTTAATTTAAACGTGGTCGTACAAGCATTGAAGATGAACCACGTAGTGGACGTCCTAAAACAGCAACAACAACAGAAATTGTAGCCAAAGTGCATGATATGATATTAAATGATCGACGAATAAAAGTGCGTGAAATTGCTAATATCATGGGCATCTCAAATGATGGAGTCCATTTAATTTTGCATGAAGAACTACAGATGAAAAAGCTTTCTGCAAGATGGGTGCCGCATTTGTTAACAGTCGATCAAAAACGCATAAGAATTAACATTTCTCAAGCTTGTTTGTATCGTTTTAAGCGAAATAAAATGGATTTTAAGCGTCGTTTCAAACTGTTGTGTGAGACATGGATCCACACAGAAAAAATATACCAGGTTTTAGTTTTAATTATGGGTTTTAGTAATTTTTTGAATGAAATTTAAGTTTTATTCGTTAATTGAAATATAAAGTTTTATTCGTTAATTGTCCATCTTTAACTCTCAACTTATCAAATTAAATTCTCTATACACAAGATGGAAGAATAACCACCCTAATACCTTGGTTGCAATTCCATACTAACACTTATGTACATGGGTATCCTCTACAGCGTTGCCAATTTAGCTTTTTTCCCGCTAGATTTGGCTTTTTTTGAAGACGTTTAGCGGGAAAAAATGCATTTAGCTTTTAGCTTTTTTTCTGGCTTTTTTTCATGACCCTTTTAGCTATTTTTGGCTTTTTTTATTTTCGACATGTTTCTATTGAAATATGGATAAATCGGCGTTTTTAGCTAAGCCTTGCTGCAAGTATAAGGGTTTCCATATATTTCAAAGCTCAGTTGAAACATTAATAATGAGTCTAGCCATTATGCGGGCGTTTTTGTAGCAAATACACCTTGTAAAGTTTTTTCATTATATACATAAAAGTTATCGTAAACTTTAAATCTACTATTACCATACAAATTTGTTAGATAAACTGTCAGTAAATTATTGGGAATATTATCATTCGTTTATCCTTTTTATGTTATTATAATATTCTAAAGTTATTACGATATTACTAAATTAAAATAGTAGATGTGAATAGCTTTGTGCACTGAAAAAATACGAACGCGGATTTTGGTTATAATAGCATTTGTGAATTTCTTTTATATAAACTGTTTTCCTTGTCCAAAA
Source organism: Haematobia irritans (assembly GCF_050003625.1). Classification (NCBI taxonomy): domain Eukaryota; kingdom Metazoa; phylum Arthropoda; class Insecta; order Diptera; family Muscidae; genus Haematobia; species Haematobia irritans. The sequence continues at coordinate 91,763,705 of NC_134398.1, forward strand.
GACGATAAAGTCGTTTTGTCCTTATAATTAAGTGATTCAACTTAAAAATGGGTATGTTTTCATGAAAGAAGGAAGAATTAATGAAATAGTCTTTAAATGTGAGGAGTTTTTGCATCTTAACCACAAACCAAAATAGCGTTCAAAAGGAGATGTTTTTCAACACTTTATTTTAAAAACGTATATATACAATAATTTCTACTTGAAGTCGAGTCTGAATATGGAAATTTAAGTTGGCGTTAGCACGTTTTTAAAGCACTTTGATAGCTCATGAAGAAAAGGAAAATGTTTTTACTGGGAAATGTAAACTATAGGTATTTTCTACAATTTAAATAAAAGTAATGTATTTCGAATTTTTCACAATTTCAAAACCAAACTAAAATTTTATTTAAAACAATGACAAATCATTTTTTTACCAAATCCAAAGCATGTTTAGATCATTTAATATTTTAAAATAACAAGTAAATAAAATAGAGGTGTTGGGAAGGTAGCTCCCACAAAACGAAGGACTTCCAGTAAAAAATTTGTGATAGTAATCAAAATGTATCGAATACGCAAACAGAGCTAAATGCCTTAGATATTGTTACAGTCTCACAGAAGTGAAATTAAAATGAAAATAATATGCATTGTAAGTAAATAAAGCCTTTAAGTTTGTTAAATTTCAATCAAAAATGTGACTTTTGATACAAAAAAATTTAGCTTTTTTTCTAGCTATTTTTTTAGCATTTTTTAGCTTTTTTTTAGCTATTTTTGGGCAAATCTAGCGGTTTTTGGTGAAACAATTCTGGCAAAGCTGATCCTCTATGCAGACTAGAGAGTAAGAACACCATGTTGCCAATATAATACTTCAGATATCTATTATTCGCGTTTTTTCCCTTTATATTATTTGCATTGAGTCATGTATGCTAATATAGCAATTTGAATTATCCAAAAGAAGTTTTACAGAAATATAATACCTAATTTCTCATGTCCGATTTCACAAAAAAAGTGTGAAGTGTAAAGGGCCGCAGGATACAAAAAAAGCTTTTTTAGTCAAATAAAAGGACATTTATTAAATTAACGTATTTGTAGTAAATATTGTTTAAAAACGACGTGTGTTGTAATAAAATTTTGATAAAATGTTGTAAAAATAAAATTAATTAATTTATTAAAACAATGATTTATTTTATTACATTATTTTATTAAATATTTTTTTAATAAAGTATAATGACTCCATTCTTCCACCAGCAGGAAATCGCATTATTTTGATTCCGTATATAAAAAAATTTCATGGAAATTGGCTTCAAAAATATTACACCACGCAGTGAAATATATCATATTTCAAAAAACGGCATATATTTCAGTTCACGTGTACGCATTATTATAAAGTTGGCATCACATGCGCTTTTCTGTGGTACACACACACCAAATATTGATCGTTTTCTGTATACATCAAAACGACGTTAACTTTCATTCGGATTAGATGGTTTTTCAAGTGCTCCAATTGTGCATTTAATTCAAGTGTTTGTTTTTAATTATTTGTGTAAAAGTTTTGCAGTTAGTATATTTATAAGAAAATTAACGTTAATTGTTTTTTGTTCGAAGAAAAATTTGGGCAAATACCTGAATATTTTAAACATTTGAAAGAACATGTACTGCCAGTGGGTGTTATTTATGAGTGTTTATTTGGAGAGTCACCAAAAATTTTCTGCGAGAAATACATTTAAGAAGCATTTGGGACGTCATTTTAAAAGAAGCAGCGATAATTTAAACCCAAAAAAATGGAAAACAATTATCTACCGTGCTCATCTTTCAAAAATATTGATTCTACATCTTTAATAGAAATTACAACGAGCGCTAATAACTATCTGATTGTACGGAAATTGAAAACCAAATATGCTCTATTTTTCCTTCAGAGCAAATTGTAAGTTTTTTAATTAAAATCCTAAAATTTTTGAATGCATTTTTTATTTTTTTCTCCTTCAGGAATTCTATAATACAGGCAAAAGGGGAAAAGTATACAATAAATTATAAAACAACAGAAGGGCATCAAGAAACGTTCTTAAAGAAATTGAATCAAATGAAAATGCTGAAAACGGTAAATACCTAAAATAATTACATATAATTTCTGCAATTGTGTCTTTTTTAAAGTTGTACCCGAGGATAGCTACGGACCCATTCTTCAAATTCTTCGAAGTGATGGTATTACAAATGAAGAATTCGATATTTATTGGCGAAAATGTGCGCTATTACGATTTCAACAAATTGCTAAATCCAAGCACAATGGCGAAATTTACCAACAGTGGCCGGAATACTTTTTTAAATCTGGTATTAATTTGGTAAGTGTTTGAACAACACCTAAATATTTGAACAAAATCTATTTTTTCATCCTTTTTAGATTAATACAGATTTCTCACTAAAATATCCACATGCAGCACATTTCAAAGAAAGGTGGGCACAATATTCTGATAAATTCGCATACGTCATGAGGACCAAAATATCACAAGCGCACATTTCAAATAAATTGGTTAATCTCACTACATTGAATACAGGTGGATTATGTAATTTTTATCACCGATAAAGTAATAATTTCCATTTTCTTAGACTCGAGAGACTTTTCGCTTTTGTTGTACCTTCATCATTTACTACCTCATCAACAGAGATCTAAAACAGATGCATCTGGTGCAAAATTCCGAAAACGATGCACAGTGGTTGAGTCGCAGGAGGTGTTTGCTGTTGTTGGGGCTTCAATGGAACAGATTGAAGCTAAATTTAACGTCCTCAAGTTGCAAGAGAAAAATATTCAGCCTAGATTGTTTATGATAGGTGAAATTAATGATGTTAAGTCAGTTTCAGTATATTTTGATAATAACAGATACAACTTTTTATCAGTACTTGATGCCTTTGATGCCTTATTTAAGATATTTTTCGTCTTCAATTTCCTGAAGAATCTGATGTATTTTACAATTTTTCAAGTCAATTCAACTTTTACTTTTTAATCTACCCACATCTACGCTAAATCATGTTCTTTAAAACATGAAATATTTGCTAAAAATAACTGACTGTGAAATATAAGTATAGAAGTTTAATTATATTTATGAATTACAAATTCAATATAAATAATAATAACAGGTTGGCTGATAAGTCCCCGGTCTAACAAGGAAAAATACATTTTTTTTGTTAAAATTCGTTTTTATTTAATGATTTTCTTAGTAAGCGGGTCAAAAAGGCGATAACAGGTTGGCTGATACGTCCCCGGTCTGACACATAGATGGCGTCGCTAGTATTAAATGCATATTATTTTTATATAGTACAGACCTTCAAATGATTCGTGCCAAAATTTGACGTCTGTAAGTCAATTAGTTTGTGAGATAGAGCGTCTTTTATGAAGCAACTTTTGTTATTGTGAAAAAAATGGGAAAAAAGGAATTTCGTGTTTTGATAAAATACTGTTTTCTGAAGGGAAAGAATACGGTGGAAGCAAAAACTTGGCTTGATAATGAGTTTCCGGACTCTGCCCCAGAGAAATCAACAATAATTGATTGGTATGCAAAATTCAAGCGTGGTGAAATGAGCACGGAGGACGGTGAACGCCCGAAAGAGGTGGTTACCGACGAAAACAACAAAAAAAGCCACAAAATGATTTTGAATGACCGTAAAATGAAGTTGATCGAGATAGCGAGGCCTTAAAGATATCAAAGGAACGTGTTGGTCATATCATTCATCAATATTTCGATATGCGGAAGCTCTGTGCAAAATGGGTGCCGCGCAAGCTCACATTTGACCAAAAACAACAACATGAGATATGTTTTTTATTGAATTTATAGAAACTTTTGTTAATATTTTATTTCTACCAAAAAATTTGTCAAAATTTTATTTCTATATAAAATTTCGTCAAAACTTTATTTCTATGGAAATTTTGTCTCTAGAAAATTTTGTCAAAATTTTATATCTATAGAAAATTTCCTCAAAATTTTATTTCTATGGAAATTTTGTCAAAATTTTATTTCTATAGAAAATTGTGTCCAAAATTTATTTCTATAGAAAATTTTGTCAAAATTTTATCTCTGTAGAAAATTTTGTAAAAAATTTATTTATATAGAAAATGTTGTCAAAATTTTATTTCTATAGAAAATTTTGTCAAAAATTTATTTCTGTTGAAAATGTTGTCAAAATTTTATTTCTATAGAAAATTTTGTCAAAATTTTATTTCTGTAGAAAGTTTTGTCAAAATTTTATTTCTATAGAAAATTTGTCTCTAGAAAATTTTATTTCTATAGAAAATTTTGTCAAAATTTTATTTCTATAGAAAATTTTGTCAACATTTTATTTCTTTAGAACATTTTGTCAGTATTTTATTTCTTTAGAACATTTTGTCAGTATTTTATTTCTATAGAAAATTTTGTCAACATTTTATTTCTATAGAAAATTTTGTCAAAAATTTATTTCTATATATGATTTTGTTAAAATTTTATTTCTATAGAAAATTGTACCTCTTAATTAGAGAGTCAATACAAGTTTTATGATAAAATTTTGGAAAATCGTTGCCCGATTATATACGTAAATAAAGATATTTATTTTTATTTTTAAATAAAAACTTAAATCTAATCATTAAAATGTTTTTTTTTTTTTGTTATTTTTACACAAAACTGAATTATATATGCTTTTGTTGATGAAATTAAATTAATAATTTTGTTTTTAAGCAAAACATTAGTTTGTTTTAATGTAATTTACATTAGAGATTTTTAAAATAGAAGTGACGATTATGCCGATTTTGCTTGAAATTTTATTGGCAGCCCTGGTTGCGGTGATTCGTGAAACATAGATAACAAAATCAATGAAAATGTTTCGCAAACGTTTGCTTATTAAATTTTTACAATTTATTATTGGAAAAATAACACCTGTTATATTGTTAAATGAGAATATTTTTGGTTATGTCCCATTTTTCCGCATCGTTTCGCATAGCAAACGTTTTATTACCATTTCGTTAGCGAACGAAATAACTTGGCGCCGAAAATACGAAGAGTGTTAAAGCAATCGTTTTCTTTTGTTCTCTTGTGCTTTGGAATGTTTGTTGTTTTGTTTTCATCTGCGTACAAAACGATTCGCAAAAATTTAAAGGTTTTTGACTTTGTATGATATGTGCATCAATCGTTTCCATTGTTTTCGTAAATATAAATTAAATGTAACAGGAAACAAGGCCGGGAAAATTGTGGTTTTAATGGGTCATCTAAGGTCCGACGAAATTGAAGACAACGAAGCTCAGATTGTGGGCGAGTTAAGGGACGAAATGGCGTCATTAAGCAAGTTGGTACATGAAATTTGTGGTACGATTACAAAAATGTGAGTGGAAGGCAACGGATTGCCTCAAGGCACGACGGCAAATGTCCCACAACGATTATCATTTGATCCAATTCATGATCCGTCAGCGGTGTTATTGGAACTTTACCAGATTTGATCCATTTAAATCAAAAATGACGGCAGTACAATTCATCGGAAAGGTAAACCAACTACAAGAAACTTACAAATGGGATGACGAAATAGTTTTGTTTGCGACTCAACACAAATTGAAAGAAATTGCAAAGGAGTGGTTGGACGCACGGCCCATGTTTCACTCTTGGGCTGAATTGGTACGTATGCTCTCTAAAGATGGCGAAAGGGCTGTCACCCGGGATAAATCCCGTCCCGAAATACCGGGATTTTTTATTTTGAATCCCGGGATTTTTCGGGATCTCGAAAAATAATTCAAATTTGTTATATTTGTGGCTTTTTAGCATTATTTATTAATAAATTGGAGTCTTCGTTCAGTGCAAACAGCCCTTAGGTTAAGTTCGGTGTAGTGGCAGCCCGATGTATCAGGCTCACTTAGACTTTTCAGTCCATTGTGATACCACAGTGGTGAACTTCTCTCTTATCACTGAGTGCTGCCCGATTCCATGTTAAGTTCAATGACACTCAGCAATGTCACCGGCATTACTGAGGTAGGATAATCTACCGCTGAAAACTTTTTTGGTGTTCAGTCGAAGCAGGAATCGAAACCACGACCTTGTGTATGAAAGGCGGGCATGCAAACCATTGCACCACGGTGACTCCCCGGCCCTTAGATTTCATACCCAACAAATTTAGTTCATAAACATTTATGGTACACCTTAAGTAAAAATTTATTATAAATGAGGCATACTATAAAAAGGACAATTTCATAAAAAATCGAAGTAAACAAAAAGGTCCTCAAGCACTGATAAAATGTCCGTTGACAATATATGACAATATCTTATAAAAATTTGGGTGCCTTGATATTAAAAAGTTACTTAAAACGATGAAGTACAAAAGGATTAACTCAAGTGTACGAAAATATACCTAATCTAATCAAAATCCTTAAAATGATTTGCTGAATTGATTGATTTTGAATTGAATTGCTTTTTAATTTCTTTTTTATCACAATTTGAAATTGCTTTTTAAATTTACTCTTATATTATTTTGTTAATAAAATTGAATTAAACTAAATTGGATTAATATAGAACAATTTTTTGGCATTGTAGATTGTTAATACATAAAATATTTTAAAAATCCCGAAAATTTTGGGATCCCTGGGATTCAATGTTTTAAAATCCCGAAACCCGGTTTTTATAAAAATCGATCCCGAATGACAGCCCTAATTTTTGTTGATTTATTTTTCGCATTTAGCGGCTAAAGATGTGTACTATGTTTGGTTTTCGAGTTGAAAATCTCTTTATTTTCGCGATTACTTTTCCTGAAATACTCAAAATTATAAATGAAAGAAACATGTTCGTGTAAAGTCTTGCCGAAATCTAGAGGAACAAGAAACTGCACATCACTTGAGTTAATTTATCCGCTTTATATAGTTCCTTATGGGAAGCCCAAAATCCGCGACGGAATACCGTGATGGCTAGCGGCGTGTCGCTAAATTAAAATCTATTCTAATTCCTTCGCGGAATATGGTATAGTGTTGCCATCGCTTATCAAATTTCACTAGGCATTGTTGTTGCCTGGCCACGAGGACATTCTTTTATTTTCAAAACCCTCAACAAAAAGCAGGATATTACATGTTTTATTCAACTCCTTTATTAAATATCATGCTATATTGACCATCAAAAACACTCGAAAACAAGAAAAGACGATATCTTTGCTGACAAGCTTATTGTATTTGTCGTGTAGTTGTTTCGCCTATCGCCTATCGTTATGGTTATATTTACACACAAACAATCGCCAACTATGGGAAAACATATTTTTGTCGGAGACTTATGGTGTTTTCTTTTCTTGTAAAAATGCGCACTTTTTTGCGTTTTGTCCGGAAAATCTACTTTTTAGGTTCTTTTCTTAAAAAACAGGCAAAAGTGCAAAAAGGCTTTGAAATCTGTTGTGAAACTAGAGCCACGTATAGAGGCAAATTGCCGGCAAATGAGAGTGTTGCGATTGCCCTGTTTGCTACTTTGAATTCTTTTCTGCCCGCCGAAATTATAGCATTTTTCTAGGTTGCTGACAACATTAACACACAGACAAAATGAAGGCATAGCACAATTTTTCAGAAAAGAAAACACCATTAAATGGATGTTTGCTACCGAAAATTACGCAAGGGACGCATAATGGCCTTTAGTATGGCTGTTACTCGGGATAAATCCCCGTCTAGAAATCACGGGATTTATCCCGAATCGCGGGATTTTTTATTTTGAATCCCGGGATTTTTCGGGATCCCGAAAATTAATCACCCTTATTCCTGAAGTCGCCCTCGCCGTCGCTTTTTGTCGCTTTTCATCTGTCGCCACTAATTGGTATTCCGTTTGTCGATATATTCTGCTATCGACGAAAATCTGTATTCCTGGTGTCGCTTTTTGTCGCCAATATCGTCGCTTTTTGTCGCCGTTAAATTTACCAGCGACGAGTTTAGTGATTAATTTTTGAAGAAGTTTTTTAGACTTTATTAATAGAATAATTCAAAAATAAATTTAATAAATGGAAATTGGTAAGAGGTAAAGTGACTAATCTTCAACAATTACAAAAAAAAATGAGAATAAAAGGAACTAGAGATCAGCCATTAGATGAGCTAGACTGACTCCAACGATTTAAAACCGGTTATAGAAAAGAAGACTGCATTTCCGGAACAAAAAAAAAACTGCACAACTGCAAAAAGTAAACGTGTTGATTTTTCCATTTATTTTTAATAGAAACCCTTCAAGGCCAATGTATTTTATTTAGCACCAAACTTAGATAATGTAAATCATTTCCCGAGTCAAATTTATCATTTATTATTTTTAAACTTATTGTTTACTTTCACGATGATCCTTGTGCCATTGATCTCAGCGTCGTCGCCATTTTTATAGTTTTTGAAGCTTTTACAGTCCTTGAATATATATCCACATTTTTTCCCGCGTCAAATTAAATAGTTTTTCTTGATTTGCCGAGACAGAATTGCGTCAGAAATAAAAATATTTTAAACCGAAAAAATTAAAATTAATTTTTTTGTACATCAGCTGACTGTTTTCTAGTGATATCGGCCTTTTATTACCGAGTATTGTAATTGGTACAAAAAGTAATCGTCGTCTCGCCGTCGCCACTTCACAGGAATACCAAATGAATGACGAGACGACTTAAAAGCGACAGACGACAAAAAGCGACGACGAGAGCGAGGGCGACTTCAGGAATAAGGGTGAATACCAATTTGTTAATATTGTGGCTTTTTATGATTGTTTATTAATAAATTGGAGTCTTCATTCCGTGTAAACGGACCTTAGATTTCATACCCGGCAAATAGAGTTAATAAACATTTATGGTACACCTTGAGTAAGAATTTATTATACATGAGGTGTACAAAACAGCACAATTTCATCAAAAATCGAAGTAAACGATAAGGTCCTTTGAATAAGGAGCTCATGTAAAAAGGAATTTGAGCCACATAAAATAAAAAGCAATGATAAAAGGTCCGTCGAAAATATGTTTATCTAATAAAAATGTAGATGCCTTGATGTTTTTATATTACTTAAATCGATGAAGAACAAAAGGATAATCACAATACGCCTAATCTAACCTAATCCTAAAAATGTTTTACTGAATAAGATAGCGATATGAAATGGTTTTTTTTATTTATTTTTTTCATAATATTTTTGTTTTTCTTTTCTTCACAATTTTGAGTTGGACTATGTGTTCGTTAAGTATGATTGCAATTTAATATTGCTTTTTAATTTACTCTTATGTTTTTTTTGTTTTTTTTTTTTTAATAAAAATAAATTAAACTAAATTGGTTTAATGTACAACAATTTTTTGGCTCTGTAGGTTGTTATTACTTAAAATATTTAAACAATCTTTTAAGGGATCCCGAAAAAACTCCCGGGATTCTATATTTTGAAATCCCGGGATTTTTAAAAATCAATCCCGAATGACAGCGTTACAATGAACTTCAACGCCACGAATCAGCTGTTATCGTCTTTGGCGAATTTATCACCAACATCAGTGTCCGTGAGTTAGCAAATCAATCAACAATTAAACAAGGTGCTGCTGTTGCGAAGCTGGTTGGACAAGCAGGTGTGAAGTGCTTTAATTGTAATGAATATGGGCACGTTCCGGCGAAGTGTCCACAACCACAAAATAGCCTGCAATACACTAAGTGCTCACGTATAGGCCATGAGTGTAAGGAGGCAGGCAAGGTTTCTGTGGTGAACGAGGTGCCAATGACAATGGTGCTTTTGTGGATACGGGAAGTGATACTTCATTGGTGAAACTTTCCACGATACCAGCTGATATACAACGGATACCAATAGATAAAGGTTTTAATGGATTTGGAGGTGCGACAGTCAGGTCTCAGGAGGTTAGGTTACCCATTGCTAAGCGATGAAGACAAACAAAAGACACAAGTGGTGCTAGAACGTAACGGTGATTGTTTAGCAGAAGGCATATCATCCCTCAGAAGGAGTAAGACAACAACCATGAAAATTGAAGTGAGTGCCAAGTACCATTTGCGAAACAGGAGATTCAGTATCAGTAGTTTTATTTGATAAAGCCATAGACAATATAATACATATAGATGAGCCATGGCGAAAATTTCTCCAATTAAAATTTTAATTGAGTTTTAAAAAATATTCAATTAAAAATTTAATTGATTCAACAAATTTTTTAATTGAAAAAAATCAATCACAGAAATAATAGTATCACTTAATTTTTTTATTGGATCAATTAACTTTTTAATTGACCTTCAATTATTTTTTTTTTAATTGATACTATCATTTCTGTAATTGAAGACATTTCAATTAAAAATTACTTGGATCAATTAATTTCGTGATTGAATCAGAAAAAAAAAATTTTGTGTGTATGTTTGACAGTTCCGAAGATTAAGAATAAACGACAAATATAAGAGCACGCTTACATTTTCTTTGGTTTTCCTTTTTGTAGTTTGCCATTTTTACACAAATTTATGGCGATTCCGATTAGGGAAAAATGTGCAACATTCTCGAAATTGATTGCCAAATGTGAAGGACATTATCATAGATTTTGGATCCTGTATCCCTCACAACATTATGTATTAACAATAACATTGGAATGACACTTTAATTTCAGGGAAAATACAATGAGGAAAAAAGTAATGTAACACCAGGGCAACATATTTTTTGCGAAACGAAAACCTATATGGTATAATTTATTTCTATTTGCAGTTACATGATGTATGCGTTTGTACATTTGATGGGCACGAAGTAAATATGGAATGATTTCTTATTGTTGAAATTGAACCTAAATAAAGTGTGTAAAAATATGTGATGTTTGTTTGCACATTATAAATACAAATAAACAATGAATTAGTAAATAAAATAAATAAAAACAAATAAATAAAGTTTATTTTGTGTTTTCTTTTCTCAAGTGGCGTCCTTTTTTCGACGAAGAAAAATATTTTTTCATGAAGATCAAAACATTTTTGGTTGTGACCATGTTCTTTTAACGATTACCATAACATTTTAGATCGTGACCATTGTCACGTCATTATGTAACATCATGTTCACTGAGCCAACATGGTTGCAGGTGAAAATGTTACATGGTCGCCGCAAAAATAGCTCCTATCATATTATTTTGCTCTTCGAATATGACCGTGACAATCATGTTTCTTCTCTGCGTGCGGGTTTTTAGGTAGTTTGTGAGCAAATATTGTACTCTATAAGAACCGTTAAGGCGACTTCTTTAAAAGGACAATATTCCGAAATAGGGTTGCCAGATTCAAATGGCCTATTGTCTGGAATTTTGGAAAAAGTTGGCTGGATTAAAAAAAAACTGGATTTCGTAAATCCCCAAATATGAAGAATAAAACTATTTATTAAAATATTTAAATAAATAATGAAAACACAACAAAACATTTATATTTCAGTCTTTTCATAAACATAAATAAAATAAAGTAAATTTAATTAAATTAAAAAAAATTAGAACATAGTTTTAATTCAATATTTTCTTACAAACTAAATTTACAGAAAAAGACAAAATAGGTTAAATGCAGTTCTTATAGATAATACATATCGCACCTATTAAACAAAAAGGTAGTAACTGTAATAAAAATAAGTAATAACTCTGAAGACTAGAAAAGAGACATAACGGCATTTTTAATGAAAGAATAGTAAAAAAATGGGAGAATTTTACAGTGTGTATCGATTTTTAATGAAAAGTGAAAATTTCAATTTCGAGAAATCACTTTATTGAGAATGAAAAAGATAAATAACTAAACGTATACTCTTTTCTACTGAAATATTATTTCAAAAGTATATTTAGCCAGAAATATTATTGAATAGCTTGTAACTGAACATGACATAGAAAATCTGGAAATTCCAGCCCATTCTAGTCCACCTGGCAATCCTAAGCGGAAAGGATATTGGCGATATCATTAAACGACGAAAATGATTGGACTAGACAACACCAGTTATAAACATGTTACATGAGACGATGGCTATATTTGGTCAACCTTCCAAGGAGTTTGAAGGGATTTTGAAAAGGCATGGCATACAACACGTGAAGACCGCCGTACAATCCTCAAGGGCCAACGGTCAAGCAGAGGGGGTGAACAAAACCATTTTGGCATCAATCAAATGTACAACAACCCATCCGAAAGACTGGGTTAGGAACTTGTCCAATATCCAATGGTGCATAAACTCTCAACCTAATTCGACTTCTCGATTGAGTCCCAACGAATTAGTTTTTTGTTTTAACCCACGTGACTTCACCGAGAATAGAATTGTACAAGCACTCAACGACAACGATGTTGGAGAACATGTCGATGAAAAGAAAAGATTAGCGCTGTCGAATATTGAAGCGGAGAAAAAGAGATGGAAGCTACGATTCTACCAAAAACACAAAAATCCGAGGGAGACTTGGTTGTTATTGACTATGTACCCACTGCGACCGGAGATACATACTAGAGCTGTTATTCGGGATCTATTTTTATAAATCGCGGGATTCGGGATTTTAAAATACATAATCCCGGGATTTTTCTTTCTACAATCAATCTACAGCGCCAAAAAATTGTTGTACATTAAACCAATTTAGTTTAATTTAATTTTATTAACAAAAGAACACAAGAGTAAATTAAAAAGCAATTTCAAATTTATATAATACTCAACGAACACCTAGTCCAACTTAACAAGAAGAGAAAAACAAAAAATTATGGCAATAAAATCTATTTCATATCCCTATCTTATTCAGCAAAACATTTTAAGGATTTTGATTACATTAGGTATATTTTCGTAAATTTGTGTTAATCCTTTTGTACTTCATGGTTTTAAGTAACTTAAAAATATCAAGGTATGCACATTTTTATCAGATAAACGCGATCTTGTCATATTGGTGACGGACCTTTTGTCATTGCTTGAGGACCTTATCGTTTACTTCGATTTTTGACGAAAATTTACAATAAGTCGGTTTTCCTTACTGACGCAATAACTACATAATGCAAGGTCTCGGGCTCCGTGAGGTTTATAGCAAAGCGGGAAAATCATGTTTTACATACGCGTCATCTCTGATGCAACTACAACGCACGAACCGATTTCCACGGTTTTGCATTCGTTGGAAAGGTTTCGGGCTCTGTGAGGTTTATAGATATAGAAAATTGAAGAAAAGTTTTAACGGAAAAGCGGGAAAATATTTTTTTACATACAGCGCACATTATAAAAAGTTATAATTTGAATTCATCGCATAATTTTGTTTTTCACATGAATTGTCATTCAATAAAATATATTCGGTCTTACATACTAATTTCTTATGGAAATTACATACGAGAATCATTTCTCCCAAGTTGAATCATTTTTTCACCACCACTGTGCATAATCTTCTCATATAGATACAATCCCTTAATCTTATGTTTTCGATTTCAATTTGTTATTACATTACTGCAACAACAGATTGAAATCTATTTTTAGAGGCATTGCTGAATTCACCTGATTGGTGAACGATCACACAATGTCTTGTTTCTAGTCAACAACAACTACTGTGATAACTATTTGAAACTGGTTTCAAGGACACAACAACAATTCTAACGACAATATTAGTAGTGTTTTGTTTACCTTTTAAGACGTAGCTTACTATTTTTTATGTTAGCCTGATATCAACGCAGGCTGGTTTTTCGTCAAAATCAATTACTTTACATTAATTACAATTTTAAATGCGAGCTAATTGGACATGAAGATTAAGGGATTGGTATTATTAAGCTATTGAAAAGAAAATGCCAGATACCAATCTTACAAGCCTGACTATACATATTTTTCAGTGTTGGCTAATCCACATTTCCACAGTCTCCAGTAAGATCTGGCTGGGTAAGATGATTCAATTTGGGTCTTACATGCTAATGTCTTATGGAAATCAATAGCATAATAATACAAATTCCTTAATCTTCATGTCCAATTAGCTCGCATTTAAAATTGTAATTAATGTAAAGTAATTGATTTGGACGAAAAACCAGCCTGCGTTGATATCAGGCTAACATAACAAATATTCGGTAATGTTTATATTGCGAAAGATTTAAGTAGTTGCAAAAGTGATGTGACAAACGGGCATTGTGTACATTGTGAAATTTTGAAAAAAAAAAACATAAAAAATCTTAATCGTTTCCTAACATTTCAATTGGAAATCATCAAATCAATTAAGTGTATTGTGCAAATTTGTAGTATTGTGAAAGATTTAAGTAGTTGCAAAAGTGATATGACAAACCGGCATTGTGTACACAATGTGAAATTGTTAAAAAATAGTAAAAATATAATTTTATCGTTTCCTAGCTTTTCAATTGGAAATCATAAAATCAATTACGTGTATTGTGCAAATTTTTAGTGAATTTCAAAAGCAGACATTTGTCTTTAACCTTTAACTGGGTACGTGGTGGTAAAATTTACCACCTCGAACACTCGTTTACATATATTTTAAAAAAGACGTGTGAAATAAAGTATATGTTAATCATTGAAAGAACATATAATATTTCGAAATATTGTTTTATTTTCGTTAAATACAATGTTTACTAATCAACAAATATAATAATGATACAAAAAAACCATTTTTTTACAGAAAAAATATTAATGTAAAAGAGGGGGTAAAATTTACCACACGTCGCAAATTACGCAAAAAAATTTCACCTCACCGGTTAAAGGTTAAGGTGGTAAGTAGGCCTAGAAGGCGACGTGCGAATATCGGCCGCTGCACAAGACATGCAAGCCAGCAACACGTGTATTCACAGAATTTAAGGGAACAAGAGAAAATAAAATAATAAGAGAAAATGCCCGATCGAGACAACGCGCGAGCACACGAAGATCCTTGGTATCATATAATCGCTTGGTATTCCAATATGATCCCACTGCGATCAACAGTGATGATGAGTGGCAATGCGTTAAAGTTCAAAAGAGAAACGGCTGGATAGTGCTGCGCAAGTGGAAAAGTCAAACTGGATCCATTACTTACACCACCACAGCCACTGAAATCATTGTTCGATGAAAGTGATCCCGATTCCAGCAATTTTCTTCAACATATCCTTGAATGCAATAACTGCTTTCGCATGACTTCTTTTGGAGCTAATATCATTCGAGAAGGCGTCTTCAATGCGACTTTCAAGGTAAAAGATACAACACACATAACCAATCACTCACACCAACACAATGAATTGCAACACATAACAACTACGTATACATCACTCGATCAGAAGTTATACCATATTTCTTCAATAAGTGATTGTTTGCAAATACAGATACAAGGACAAATATATCATTTGCATGGTTCAATAGTGCCACCATTAGAAGAACCGCATCAATTTCTACAAATTTATTTCGTTTCGTCGACGGTGGATCAGCTAAATGTGCGGTGCGATATACAGGGAACACAACAGTTAAAGAGACGAATTATCGAACAATTGCAAGCATTTTTCACGCTAATAATGCTGTCGTTAATATGTTTAAAACAGCATTGGAACGAATCCCATCGGATACGCACAAATTTGTCATAAGAGCGGATTGTACCCCAAAAGGTGAACATGTGCGAAGATTCAATGCACCCACAGTTAATGATGTTGCTGCAATTATTGTTGGTGATCCAACTAAATCGCGAGACATTGTCGTTCAGCGAAGAAGCAATATCATACATCGTGTAAACGAGACACATCGTTTGTATGATGCGTTACAATATCCAATCATTTATTGGAAAGGGCAAGACGGATACGACATCAGATGAAGATGGTCGATCCTATTATAGGTACACACTAATTATTGCTATTATTTGTTTCCATTAACAATTCATTTAATTTTGCATTTTCAGGGGTCTCAACGAATAAAAATCTAAGCGCAATGAATTACTATGCGTATCATATGATGATTCGTACACATGACGAGAATGTCATTCTGAAGTGCCGTCGGCTATTCTAGCAATTCGCTGTCGATACGTATGTCAAAGTCGAGACCGAACGTTTAGGGTTCATTCGATTTAATCAGGCAAATCTACGATCTGAGGACTATAGTTTCACGAAAAACCGCTAGATTTGCCCAAAAAATAGCTAAAAAAGTTAAAAAAATAGCTAGAAAAAAAGCTAAACAAGTCTGGTACCGCTTGATTTGCCCAAAAAATAGCTAAAAAGTTAAAAAAATAGCTAGAAAAAAAGCTAAACAAGTCTTGTATCAAAACTCACATTTTTGAATGAAATTTAAGAAACTTAAAAACATTATTTCACTTAAAATTCATATTAATTTAATTGTATTCAATTTAGTTGTACTTTTTTGAGACTATAACAATATCTAAGTCATATTAGCTCCATTTGCGTACTCGATAAATTTTGGCTACTATCACAAATTTTTACTGGAAGTACTTCGTCTACACCAAAAAGAACATTTTCCCCAGTGAAAACTTGCAGGAGGTAGCACACAATTATGAGCTGGTTTTAATCATCAATAAATCCAATATGCGATTTATTTTGGACAATGTCGTTGAACTAATAATAAATTCGTAAACGTGTACTTTTTTGCTAATTTTACTCAAGAGAAAAACTTTATTTCCTACATTTTTTCTTGCATACACTGAAAAAAAAGCATGCCCGGTTCCAAAGATTTGTTCCGAGTCAACTTTGAATTTATTCGTTTTTTCAGCTTTTTCTTCATGAGCTATCAAAGTCCTTTAAAACGTGCTAACGACAACTTAAATTTCAAAATTCAAACTCGACTTAAAATTATTCTATGTATCAAGTAAAAAACGTCTTTAAAATAAAGTGTTGAAAAACATCTTCCATTCTGAATACTTTTTTTGCTTTTTTAAAGACGAATTCATTAATTTTGAAGAATTTTTCAGAATTGACCTTAGTCTAACAAAATTTTATTTCATATATAAGAAAAATGGACAAATGCTATGCTAAGCAAAAGTCGCGTTCGTGTTTTAAGGACATAAAATATTTGGCTTCACGACAAAACTTTTTTCAGTGTACAAAGTGTCAGGATATCCAAGTGTGAAAATAAACGCTCAACCCGTTAAGTTTAATAATTCACTTTATTCGTCTCTTCTCGTCAGCGGTTAAAGTAAGACTTATTTCAAAATATATATCAGAGTTACCATATCAATACAAAAATTAATATCAAATATGATGCAGTTAAAAGAGACGTATCGTATGATACGTGACAACTCGGCCCTTCCTGATGGACTCGCCCTCGAGTCAGTCCTCGGTTGACTCAACCCCAGGATCAAAATCATCATCTACATCTGGGTACAAGGAACACCATGGCTTCATTCCATCACTACTTGCAATTGTCGAGAATTTACGCTGATTTCTGTGAGCATCATCAATGTCCTCCACAACATATCGGTCAAAACGAAGAACCCTCTTAATCATATATGGTCCCTTATATCGTACTTCGAGTTTTCTGGACTCACCGGTACTTGGAATAGCACCTCTGATCAAAACTAAATCACCTTCCTCATATTTATGCGGCCTCTTGTGTTTGGAATCAAACCTTGCTTTCCATGTCTTCCTTGCTTGTTCTATGTTCTTGATAGCATCTTCCCGTTTTTGATTCATAGTTGATTCGGCATCACATTTTGCTTCTTGTGCTGCCACTAACAATTTATTGCCAGAAATATCACGAACAGGAAAATCCAATACTAAATCAATTGGTGCATACTTCGTTGTGTTGTTAATATGAGTGTTCAGATTCCACTGGAGACTTCTGACTAGGGTATCCCAATCTTTTGCATCGGTCACAGACGATTTCAAATATGACAAAATCGATTTGTTGACTCTTTCGGCTAATCCATTAGCCCTTGGTGTTCGAACAGCAACTTTTATATGTCTCATATTATTTTCCAAGCAATACTTCTCGAAACTTTGCGAAGTAAACGCAGTACCTCGATCTGTGACGAGTATCGCCGGCAATCCAAAACTCAGGGACAACTGATCCAAAGCATCCAAAACTGGTTTTGTCTTCGTTGATCTTACTGGGCATAGAATAGTATATCTTGTTAATGCATCAACAATGACTAAAAGATATTCAAATCCTTTGCGGCTCTTAATAAATGGACCCAGATGGTCTAAATGCAAAGTCTCAAACGGAAACTTTGGTATATCCATACCATATAGTTCACACTCCTTCGGACTTGTATCTTTAGAGTAGCAACATTCAACACATGTTTTCAAATAATTTTTGACAAAATTTCTCGCTCGCGGGAACCAAAAAGTTTTCGCGATTCGTTTCAACGTATTCTCGAGTGCCGGATGTCCTGCGTCATCATGACACAATTTCACAATACGCCATCGCAAACCCTTAGGGACTACTAGCTGAAGACATCCTCCTTCACCTTTTCTCATTAATCTGTTATTTGCCAAAGTATATTCGTTTCTATACGCCTTTATTTGATCTGATTGCTTTCGTCCTTGCATAACATCAATTATTTCTTTCAGATTATCATCTTCCCTCTGCATCATATACACCCAATCATTTGTTTCTGGCTTTATGAGCATGATTTTGTCACTTATATCTTGAATATTATCAACTATTTTTTCCACAGGCGCACGACTCAGTGCATCGACGTGACGCATTTTGCCCCCTTCACGGTGTACCAGTTGATAATCATACTCCATCAATTTTAAATACCATCTTGCCACTCTTGGTATAATTGGTTTCGAAACTTTGAGACTTGATATTGCGGAGCAATCCGTTACGATAGTAAATGGTTTTCCAAGTAGATAGATGCGGAAACGTTGACATGACTCTACAACAGCTAGCACTTCTAGTTCATATGAATGATATTTCCGTTCAGCCTCCGAACATAATCTGCTGAAATAAGCTATTGGCCTCAAATCGCCACTATCACCCCTTTGCATCAATATACCTGCTATCCCCTGAGCACACGCATCCGTATGTAGCTCATGCTGTTTCGTAACATCGTAAATATCAAGTACTGGTTTGCTCGTTAATAAATGGATCAACATCCGATACGACTTCTCACACTCATCTGTCCAGACAAATTCTACATCTTTTCTTGTTAATCTATTCAATGGTGCGGCAATCAATGAATAATTTTCTATGAACTTTCTAAAGAATCCGGTTAAGCCCATAAAACGTCTCACATCTGCCACGTTTCTCGGAACTGGAAAATTCTTAACCGCAAGCGGTTTTATTTTTCCCGGCATCAATCCATCCTTATTAAGTTCATGACCCAAAAATGTAACAGAATTTCTCAAAAACGAACATTTGGACAAGCGAAGAGTTAATCCATTATTCTGGCAAACTCTCAAAAATATCTCGAGCCTCTCAATATTATCTGCTATTGTATCTGAAGCTATGATAATTTCATCCACATAACTCACAACATGCTCTTTAATTGGCTCCAAAACTATCGACATCATCCGTTGGAAATAACACGGAGCATTTTTCAATCCGAACGGCATTCTATTAAACTCATAATGCCCACTATGAGTCACAAAAGCTGTGTAACATTTCGAGTCGTCCTTTATCGGGATCTGATAATACCCAGACATCATATCCAAAATAGTAAAATATTTCTTACCAGACATTTTCTGCAACACGCCTTCGACTGTTGGCATCGGCCATGGTTGTTTCTCCGTCAATGAATTCAATTCACGATAGTCTACACATAGCCTATTTTCACCATTCTGTTTTGCCACGAGCACTATTGGCGATGCATATACCGATTGTGATGGACGAATTATGTCCGTTTCCAGTAATTCACTAATTATACTTTCCACAACCTTCTGTTTTGGAATTGGGATGTTATACGGATTTCTAGATACAGGTCTTTGTGAATTCACTTTAATTTCCATTTCCACCACATTACACTTGCCAATGTTTTTCAAATTTTCGGCGAAACATTTGGTATGTTTGTTCAAAAGTTTTTGCAGTTCATATTTTTCACTATTACAAAGTGTATCATCCACATCCAATTCTTGACCGTTTATTGCCACAACACTACATGATCCATTTTCCATTACCACTCGATTTTTCGATAGAATGTCTCTTCCGATTATAATTTCATAGTTCATAATTCTATCCTCGACAACTAAAAATTCGGAATCGATATGAACACTATCAATCTTTATGTTCGTTTGCACTTTTCTGCGACATATATATTCACCACCACCGAAACCACATAGTTTCTCTTCACACATTATTATCGGCCTATTTATCATTCGAGAAACTTTTTCTGACATTAATGACTTACCACTACCCGAATCTATCAATGCACGAAATTTCATATTTTCAATGTTCACTTCTTTAAAAATTTCCTCATGGTTCACAGATTCGTTTCTTTCCTCAATCAAATTCACCGATGATAACGGGCAACTGTCTGAATTATGACCACTCGCGTTACATCTTGTACATTTATTTTTCTTTGCCCTGAGACTACAATTTTTGGCTATATGCCCTCTTTCACGGCAATTAAAACAAATCGGACCCGATCTTTGTTGATCATTTTCCTTATTGTTAATATTTGTGCGAACACTTGCATCATCGCCTTTCACAGTTTTATGATATATTTTTCTCGATCCACCACTAGAGAAATTCATCAGTCTATTCTCTTCTTCCACTTTATTTAATGTTTTAAATAATTCGGAAACCGACACAAAATTCATAGCACTTAATGTTTTCCGTAATTGTCCATCATTGAGACCATTCACAATATATTTTATTATACCATCATCATTAATGTTTCCCCGACGACCAATCGATAACATTCGATAATAATATTCGGTTATTGATTCATTTTTGTTCATTCGCGAATTCATCATCTCTATGTGAGCATCAGCTGAATTACTAACACTAGGAAAATCTCCTAAAAACGCACTCACAAACTCTGTCCAACGACAAAATACATTTTGGCCGTCAATCCACAATTTCGCAGCTCCTCGCAAATTGCCCTGTACCGCAAAAAGAATTATCGAATCATTCCATCCATATGCCCTTTTCAGTTGCTCAATCCGCTCCACAAATTTCACTGAGGAAATGTCCGATTTACACGGATCAAATTCCGGCAACATTCGCATAATCTCACTTATAGAATGACTTTGAATATTTTCCTGTGGCACAAATTCTGGTGCACTGCCAGTCAATTGGTATTGGTTTGCATTCTGTTGAGCTGTCGGCCTCGCATATGCGACTGTGTTCGTGTACATCGACGCAGCATTTGAATCTAACGAACTTTGTGCATGGCTGCGCGACAATGTCTCAACTTCGCGTGGCGTCATTCTTATTTGATTTTGCCCATGTATTGCATCAGCCAATGTTGTTACAGACATGCTCGTTGTTGTAGTAGTTGTGCACGTTGTTTGGGTATTCACACATACTGTCACAGGTATATCAACCAACAATTCGTGCGAGCATGATCCTGCTTGTTCAACTATTTCACAATTTTGATTAGATTTTTCAATGGATTCTATTTTCTTTGTCAATGCGCCAACTGCCTCCATCAGGCAATTCATTTTTCTTTGCATTTCTTCCATTTGTAGATTTGGTGACACTTCTTCCAATTCTTCGAATCCTAACAACAAATCTTCTGACTCCACAGACTCAATATAATCGGGATTTTTCACATCAAACTCTTGCAGTCTTGCCACCAATTCTGCTTTATTGCCCGAAGTCCTCAAATTACGAATTTTGAGTTTTGTTTTCAGCTCCACAATTGTGCACCGGCTGTAATCCATTCTACCCTCAAGAATTTTAGTGACACACACTCCAAATTCTTCGGCAAACGCTGCACTCAAAGATAGAACTACCCCAGCTTTCAATTAATTCCACAGCTATTCTTGAAACAAACTCCTCGTCGATTTTTAACCACTTATTTCGTTCTGTAAACGCTTGATATACTCCACTGCTAGTTGGGCTATCCCACTTCTGAATATTTGTCAGGATATCCAAGTGTGAAAATAAACGCTCAACCCGTTAAGTTTAATAATTCACTTTATTCGTCTCTTCTCGTCAGCGGTTAAAGTAAGACTTATTTCAAAATATATATCAGAGTTACCATATCAATACAAAAATTAATATCAAATATGATGCAGTTAAAAGAGACGTATCGTATGATACGTGACAAAAGCAATTCACATCAATTTTTTGAACTTAGTAATAACACAATAACCTTAGAATATTTAAATAACATAATAGGGACACCATAAACGAGTCAAACATTTCACAACAAGGTGTATTTGCTTCAAAAATGCCCCACATAAGGGCAGGAATCATTGTTAATGTTTCAATTGAGCTTTGAAATATGTGGAAAACCTTATTCTGGCAGCATGGGTTAGATAAAAACGCCGTTTTTACCATACAGTGCACTCGCGGTAACGTGAACTAATTAAAAACAAGAGATTTCACGTTAGCGAAATTCAGCGAATTTCAGAATAAAACAGCCATATTCGGGAGTTTTACGCGTTGTAATGTGATAGTCTTATTTTTGTTATTTATGTTGGCTAAACAAAGCGATTTCTTAAAATGGGCTCAAGGAATTCTTGAGACTCGAAAAAGGGAACGATCACCGGATGAGCTGCCATCCTCCAAAAGGGATCAAAGATCGTTTGCCTCAGTTGCTAAAGACAGCCTTGTGATGACTATCATTAATAAAGGAGCCTTGGACGGTATGGTTCCAAAGCAAAAATGGGGGAAATTGAGAATGCTTTGCCTGGCGTCTATTCACAGGTGCTGGTAAAGTTTCCCGGCCCAGATCCTCGACACCAAGAGACTGGTTGGTATCAAGGACGATTTAAGCTAGTCGCATTTGAAGACCAGAGGTCTATATATGTTTTTAAGCTGCTTTGATACTAATTGGTAAAGTTTGGGAAGGAACTGCTCTACAGTTAGTCGAGAAGAAAGACATACCGGCTAGACCAAGAGCACATGCGTGGATACCTGCAAACCCTCCCGACCCTGAATCTATTTTAAATAGACTGAAACAATGCAATCCAGATCTTCCAACAGCTGATTGGAAGGTTAGCCGTTTGGATGGACCAAGACGGCATGCGGTGTTTATATTGAACACTCAGTCTTTGCCACATCTAGCAAAGTCCCAGGGCCGTGTATGTTATGGCTTTCATTATATCGAAATGAAGGTATATTAAAACGATCAGCTAAAGGATTCGGAAATGGACAAGCCTCTGTCTGAACCAGAAATAAGCGGATCCTCTTGCGAAGTCGAGGGAGTTACCAAAGATGCAGACATGAATAGACACCGTGTGCGAGAGGAAGTTTCTACAGCCTCAAAACTCACCAAAGTTGAACCTATGGTTATTGCGAGTCACCGAGATCTCTGAAAAGGACATTCTTGATGACTCGATTGAAACGATTGATATGACGGTTGTTGAAAATCTCGATGGTTCTACGGATCTTCCAGATAAATCTTCACCATTGCAAGGCTGCATGTGCTGCCTTAAAAGTTCTCCTGATGAAAGGGGACATATAGTTCTTATTCAAGAACCACCCTGCCAGCATTTCAAAGTTCCATTTCATCCCCATCGCTACCAGAGACTCGTGACACTGCAACAATCGCCAACTGTGATGGGGTAAACATATCAAAAAGTACAAAATGTACATGGAAGTATTTTGCCATCACTACTGTCACATGTGAAGCACCAAGCGCAACTAGCTTCTTATAATTTATTTAAATAAAATCGATGTATATTGGTGAGCAATTTTTGACTTTCCAAATGGAATAAAGTGATTGTTTTTCAGATATTTTACAGACACGCTGCCTCTACCGAGAATAAAAACACTGGCTGATAGACGCTGCAACATGTAATTTGCCACTTGTAAATCAACATCATTATATTATTATGAAAAATTATGATAAATGTGTTTTGATAGTGGTATAAATGTTATATTTATAAGAATTTATAAATGTTTAATCAAATTAATAAACATCTAAACAATCGTGTTTTACTTGACCACAATGATTCTTAAAATTCACTTTTTCTGATTGTTTGAAGGGGCTCTTATTGGCGTTGTTCTAAACTTGTTTAAAAAAAGCACCTAATAATTGCACTCATACGATACTTTTTTGTAGTAACTTGGCGTGGTACAACTTCTCAATAGTGACGGCGCTTTTCCGACGAGGTTTGGATGTCGTATACGATTGTTTTCGACGTTGTGTGGATTCTCAGAAGCGCCGTCAAATTCAAAAAAAAGTTGGCAGGGTATATGTTTATAGAAACAATATATGTGAAATAAGTACTCTTGTTCAAACTATTGCAGTATACTGGTAATGATGTAAATCAAGCCTGTATATTTGCTAAAAACGAGCTTAACTTATTTCTGCTTCCTTCAATGTGCAATGCAGACACTGTCGTTGCCAATTTAGAAATAGTCAAATGCAAATATTGGGTATCTTCGGTCTACATGGGACATGACCGCGAGATGCCACCATGTGCCGTTAAGACCTTAGTGGAGGAGTCACTGAAAACAAAGACGAAACTCATTATGGGATGCGAATGCGCATCATAGTATATGGGGAAGTAGTGATACTAATGCAAGGGGAGAGTCGCTAATAGAGTTTATTTTGCGTACTAATCTGGTAGTTTGCAACAAGGGAGATGCCCCAACCTTTGTCACTAAAAACAGGCAAGAGGTTTTGGACATCACCTTGGCCTCGCAAGAACTGAATGAAATGATATCTGAGTGGTAGGTTTTAAGTGAACAAAGCTTCTCAGATCATCGCTATATCAGTTTCAAATTTGATGTTCATACCACCAAGACCATATTTCCGCCAAATGTTAGGAAAGCTGATTGGAATAGGTATAGGAAATCGTTCAATATGATGATACGGGAAATACCAGAGACAAATATGAGCACTGTGCAAGATATCGAACACGCAGGGGAGAGGATTACTAAGGCCTTCAACATCTCACTGAAAGCTGCATGCCCTAGAGGAAAGCCAAGGGGGAAAAATCGACCACCATGGTGGTCTACGGAGTTAAGTAATATGAGGAAATCCTGCAGGAAGCTCTTTAACAAAGCACAGTCCACCAGAGCTCCTGAGGATTGGGACGCTTACAAGAAGAATCTAAGAGAATACAAGCGAGAACTGAGAAAGGCTGAGCATAACTCTTGGAATGATTACTGCAGCAGTATTGAGAATACGTCCGATGCTTCCAGACAACGGAAGGTACTAGCATCCACGAACTCCGCTCCAGGTTTCATTAAAACATCGGAGGGCAATTGGACAACGTCCAATAGTATCGTCCAGACGCTGGAGATACTATTGGACACGCATTTTTTCTGAAAATCAGACGGTTGAACCATGTTCTGGCGGTTCCACAGGGGCTTAGCGGTCATTTCTTATCGAGGAAATTGTATCGGAATCTAGAATAAAATGGACGTTAAATAGCTTTGGACCATTCAAATCCCCCGGACCTGATGGAATTACTCCGGTGGAGTTACAAGCAGTGACTGACAGAATCATCCCCTGGTTGTCGGCGGTTTATATATGATGTATCAACTTAACATATATTCCAGGAAAGGGGAGGGAATCAAAAGTCGTTTTCATTACTAAAGCGGGAAAAGCCTATCACTCGAGTGCGAAGGATTTCCGACCAATCAGCTTATCATCATTCCTACTTAAGACTCTGAAAAGGATGATAGATATTTATCTTATAACTAGCGTCGTTGCTCTCGAAACGACAGCATGCATACTCGAAGGGCAGGTATACTGAGACCGCATTACATGAACTAGTCAACTTTATTGAAAGCTCACTATCTGTCAAAGAATACACAATCGTGGCGTTTCTAGACATCGAAGGGGCGTTCAATGACATCCAACCGAGGTCGATATTTAATGGACTGACAACTCTGAATGTTGATCCCGGTATACTTAGGATGTTAGTCGAATTTCTAACGAAGAGACGTATTTCAGCCACACTAGGACAAGCAAACATACAAAGGTATGTGAACAGAGGCACTCCCCAAGGAGGAGTTCTATCACTTCTTTTTTGGAATGTTGCTATAAACAACCTTCTGGTTTCCCTAGAAAAGGAAAGGATAAAAGTGGTGGCATACGCAGATGATGTGGCGCTAGCAGTCAGGGGAAAATTCCCGTCCACAATCAGAGAATTTATACAGAGAGCACTCCGGATCAGAGAATGAAGCCGACCCATTTTTGTCGGCGGCGGCGGACACTAAATTTTTGCCTCCGGCGGCAGCGGCTTGACGGCTGAGCCGATATAAATTTGTTCACTCGGCGGCGGACAATTATCCATTATAAAATCAATTTGAAGTTAATCGAATGGTAATGAGATTAGTTGTACAACCTATCTTACAAACAAATTTACTTTTCGTTCAAATTTTCTGAGCTAAATTTTTGCTAAATTATTATAGCAGATTAAATATGATTGGTTGTGTTCAAAATTTTGGAAAAAATACGACAATTTAATAAACATTTTTCTGATTTAAATCGATATTTTTGATTACTTGGCGGCTAAATTTGAGTCGAGATGAGTCGACATATTCGGCGGCGGCGTCGACCGGCAAAAAATGGTCGGCGGCGACTGAAATCGGCGGCGCGACTCGGCGGCTTCATTCTCTGCTCCGGATCACTGTGAAATGGGCGAAATATAATGGTCTTGGGGTAAATCCTGCAAAGACGGAACTAGTCATGTACTGCAAAGATCGCAAAACTCCCACGGTTAGGCCCATTTCCTTAGGGGGTATTGAAATTCCCTTTGGTGAGTGTGCAAAATATTGAAGAAAAGGCGAGGAAAGTATCTTTGTACTCGTGCAAAAAGGCAATAGGAAAAAAGTGGGGACTAAAACCAAAAATTGTGCACTGACTATACACGGCAGTGGTTAGACCTATAATGCTATATGGTGTTGTAGTCTGGTGGCCGGCACTTCACCAGCCGACAAGTTTAGACAAAGTTCAGCGTATGGCGTGCTTGTGTATCTCAGGCGCATTCTGCAAGACAGGAATAAAATTCCCTTAATGTCATGCTGCATCTATTGCCTTTAGATATTTTGGCCAAACAGTCAGCTGCAACAACGACTGTGCGGTTGCGCGAGCTATCGCTGTGGTCGGAAAATAATGCCAGATGTGCCTAATGTAGTGGATTACACTTTGGCGAGACCACTTTTCGACAAAAAGTTTGAAACTCTAATTTCCAACAGTGAGGCGTGGTGCACACAGACCCTGGGGAATAAACGATATATAGATTTCTACACTGATGGCTCCAAATTGGATGGACAAGTGGGTTTCGGAGTATATTCTAAAGATCTGGAAAGATTACCTAATCACTGTAGAGTTTTTCAGGCTGAAATATTAGCAATAAGAGAGGTTGCGAATTGGCTGAGAAGTAATGTTCCAAAAAATGTTAGCATTAATATATACTCAGACAGTCAACCTGCAATAAAATCCTTGGAATCTGCGTTCCTTAACTAGAAAACGGCCATCGACTGACGCAAATCTCTCAATGAGATGGCTGAGCAGCACAATATTCTCCTAATACGGGTGCCTGGCCATAGAAACATACCGGGGAACTGCGAAGCGGCTGAGTTGGCAAGGCTAGGGACTACCTTTCATATTCCAGGGGAACTAGAATCTATTGGTATGCCCTGGCTACCTGTAAGCTCATACTGCGTGAGAAGGCTGTTATGATGGCAAGTGTTCGATGGGAGAATTGCAAGGGTTGTAACGACACCGAGCAAATATGGTCCCATGATGCGGAGGAAAAGGAATCAATTTTGTGTAAGACGTAATCAAATTTTAGGGGCATATAGTTTTAGATTACTGGCGGTCCTGGAAAACGTTTTGGAACAATCTGGTTGGTTCAACAGAAGAAAATAATCGAGAAGGTTCAGCGGTTAAAACTAGAAGTGCCCATATGTAATAGATACTTTTAGTTAATGTGGTATCACAATGGACTGATTAGTCTAAGTGAGCCTGAATCTTAATCGGGCTGCCACTTTAACCTAACCTAACCTTTGTAATTGAAAATATTTTTGTTAATGTCTTTTTGATTTTAATGAAATATGTAGGAATATGATTTTGCTTAATTTTGAAATAAAATCAAACACACTTTTGAACCAGATAAGAGAAACTAAAACAATCCCACGGCGGCGGGTTCTACGTACCGGATTGACCCGATGGATACCAGCCATCGGCCAGCGGCTGCCACCTCAGTGTACGTGTTGTCTCGTCCGTTTTTTCGTGTTGGAGAAGGTGCATCCCGGGGAGCCTTCTCCGCCTGCTTTTGGTCCGAGCCGGGATAGAGGAAAACCCCGGACCATGGTACTGTGCCGTCTGCCGAAATCGAATTCACCATCGCTCGGTTTCGGTGAGGTGTAACCGGTGCATGGAATGGGTGCACTTCCGGAACTGCTCCGGCCTAACATCGCTGCGGGAGTATAGTCAAACTGACTTCGTGGCAGGATGCTGTGCCAATGACAGCAGCAGTGGGTCATCTGATTATGTGACCCCACCGACTTCTCCCGCACAACAATATTCTCCGCCGCAGCATCTTACACCGAATATTGTTGTACCAGTTCCGGAGAGTGCATCATTTTTGCAATTTAATTGCAACGGGCTCCGTGGTAAGATTAGTGAGATCGTAGACTTTATGAATCGGAAAAGGATAAGGGTCGCGGCGATCCAGGAAACAAAGCTGAATCCCACCTGCAGCCTACGACATTGTGATGGGTACAATGTCCTACGGAAGGATCGCACAAGAAATGGAGGTGGTGGCCTGGCTTTCATATTACACCGTTCCGTGCAGTATAGACCTATCACGCTTGTGCTAGACACTAATGACCCGTACATGGAATGTATGGGGGTAGCAGTTAAGTGTGGGGCTGCCGAGATAGAGCTATACAATGTGTACACACCGCCGGTTGGTAGCTGTGCTCCAGGTTATAGCCCAAACATTGAGTAGCTGTTGAGCGGGCATAACCGATTGGTTCTAGGAGATTTTAATGCCCACCATGAACTTTGGCATTCTCTCCTGGGTAATGACCAGAGGGGCACAGCTTTGGCAGAGCAGATAGACGACTCCACATTTTGCACGGTGAACGAAGAGGCCCCCACGAGAATTATGGGTGACTGCAGCAGTTCGCCAGATTTATCGTTAGCATCGCCTGGTCTGATAAATGACGTCTCCTGGCAACCCGTCATTTCATTGGGTTCGGACCACCTCCCCATAATTCTCACCATCAACCGACCCTCCGATTTCATAACCTCTGAACGCCGGACGTTTATTAATCAAAAGAAAGCCAACTGGGAAGGCTTCAGAGAATACACCGATCGCCGCTTAAGTGAGCTCCCGTCCCCCTCACATGTTCATGTTGCCCAGAGGGAGTTCCGGGACATCATCAACGCAGCAGCCGCTCGCTTCATACCCGCTGGTCGAATTGCCCAAGTGAGGCCCAACTTCCCAGCCGAAGCGGCGGGACTCGCAGACGAGCGTGATGAACGCCGTCGTGCTAACCCTGCTGATCCTAGAATCAGAGAACTAAATCTAGAGATTAGTAAGATAGTCGACGTGCACAAGCGGAACACTTGGTTAGAGCACCTGAAGCAAGGTAACTTAGAAACAGGAACTGGTAAATTGTGGTCAACAGTTAGAGCCCTCTCGAACCCCTCCACAAGGGATGATGGGATTTCAGTCACATTTGGCGACGTGACTGTGACTGATCCGAAGAGGTGCGCCAAATACTTCAACCGACAGTTTGTCGAGCATCCCGAGAGTGATAGAGCGAAAAGGAGAGCCACCCGTCGTGTACGTGGTCTCCGAGCCGATGACACACCACAATTTACTGCAGCCGAAGTTACCAATGTCATCAACAGCGCGAAACCATCTAAGGCGCTGGGCCCTGACGGAATTTCAATGCTAATGCTGAAGCATCTGGGAATACTGGGAGTTGAGTACCTGACCAGACTCCTCAATTTGTCTTTGGAATCACACATTATACCCGATGTCTGGAAAATGGGAAGGGTGATTCCACTACTGAAACCGGGCAAAGATTCGAGCAAAGGTGAATCGTACAGACCGATATCCCTTCTTTCGCCAGTAGCCAAGACACTTGAGGCATTACTCCTCCCCAGCCTTGTGGAGAATTTTCCAGCTGCCCACCATCAACATGGATTCCGTAAGGTACATAGTACGACAACAGCCTTACATGCCATTTCGACACATATTAATAAGGGACTTAACCAGCCCAGGCCGTGTCATAGGACGGTCCTCGTGGCGCTTGACCTATCGAAAGCATTCGATACGGTCAACCATGCCACATTATTTGAGGACATCGAGAATACGTCCCTACCGGCAGGAGAGAAGCGTTGGGTGCTGAATTATATGTGTGGACGCCAGTCGTACGTAAAATTCAGGGACAGAAAGTCAAGACCGCGTAGAGTTAAACAGGGAGTTCCCCAAGGTGGGGTGATATCTCCGGCACTGTTTAACCTCTACATGTCCTCGATTCCACCCCCTCCTGACGGCGTCGAGATTGTATCATATGCGGATGACTGTACAATCTTGGCATCTGGGCCCAATGTTGATGACATTTGCGATCGGTTGAACGTCTACATAGCTAATCTTACCAGTTATTTCACTGCGAGAAACTTGAGGATATCCCCCACCAAATCCTCAGCCACACTGTTTACTACATGGACGGCAGAAGTGCGCAGGCAGTTGAATATCAGAGTCGATGGAGTAATAATTCCGACCACAAATTACCCCAAGATTCTTGGGGTCACATTCGACAGCCTTTTTAGGTCATCTGCCCATGCCACTGCAATTTGTAATAAGCTCCGTGGTAGAAACAAGGTCCTCAAGTCACTTGCCGGCAGTACTTGGGGTGCGGACAAAGAAACCTTGCTAACTACTTATAAGGCAATTGGCCGGTCAGTGGTAAACTATGCAGCGCCAGTGTGGACACCGCAGACCAGTGATACGCAGTGGAATAACATACAAACCTGCCAGAACGCTGCTCTTAGAACTGCGACTGGGTGTCTCCGCAGCACACCCCTGGATCACCTTTATGTGGAGACAAAGATCATCCCTGTGCGAAGACACAGCTACATGTTGTCAAAGCAGTATCACCTGGGTTGTTATCGCAGTAATCATCCAAACCACCATCTTATGGATACACAACCACCACCCAGGAACGTAAGGGTTGATATACATAATCTAGAGCGCGAGATCCAGCGCTATAAAAGAGAGCCTCTAGATTAAGCAGCGTACCAGGCAGGTTTGAACAGGATTCATGAGGATACTGTAACTGAAGCGGTGAGAAGCTACAAGGTTAATCCTGTACTTGGAGTCCGACCACCGCCCATAGCACCGGAGGAAAGGGACCTCCCACGGCAGACTAGGGTAGTTTTGGCCCAATTAAGATCAGGCAAGTGCAGCCGCCTCAATTCCTACTTATCGGTGATTGATAGCAGCGTAGCTGACGTTTGTCCATTTTGCAACCAAGGGCCACACGACACGCGTCATCTTTTCTCTTGCCCAGCCAAACCAACCCGACTTACCACCAGATCACTCTGGACACACCCCACCTTAGTCGCAGAGTTCCTTGATCTGCCAACAAGCTGATGTACCAAGCGTATAACATGAAATGGATGAGATCACAATAAACTGTTACAACAACAACAACAACAAAACAATATTTTTGAACACAGAATTCCTATAAACGATTGGTCAACTTAACTTCTGCAAAGCACGCAAGAGTTAGTAGTTATAATCAGGGATCCGGAGCGGAGCGGAGCGGAGCGGAGCAAGCCCTTTTTTTGCCGGAGCGGGAGCGGCATTTCTAAAATCCGGAGCGGAGCGGGAGCGGAGCGGTTTCCAAATGAAAAACCGCTCCGCTCCGAATAAAATATTACTTGAATGAAATGTGTAACTTTGAAATTACTTACTACTTAGCGTAGTGTGAGTAAACGTTTAAAATGTACGATATGTATTTTTGTACGTACGTACATTGGGGAAAACACAAAGTGTTTTTTTAGTAATTGTTTTCAAAAACGGCAAATGTCAAAATATATCTCTAGTATGTGTTGTAAAAGTAACAACAGTACTTTCGATCAATTTCATCCCGTATTACTACAAAGATGTTTGTAATGAACGTCAAATAAATGCAATTAAACGATCTTATTTATATTTAATTTTTTAGTTTTCTACACTGAAAAAAATATTGTCGTGAAGTCAAAGATTTCATGTCCTTAGAATAAGAATACAAATTTTGCTTAGCATGGAAGACGCATTTCTCTAAAATAAAGTTTTTTTCCTTGTCCAAAAGTCAATAAACTTTTGAATGAAGTTGTAATGTCCTTATAATAAAGTGATTTTACTTAAAAATGTGTATCATAACATGAAAGATAAAATTTTTGAGGTAAGGTCAACGTGACTTTAATAATTAAGAAAAATTCTTTAAAATTAATAAAATTGTATTTAAATTTGTTTCCTTTTTGCATCTTGCCTACAAAGCAAAAAATCGTTAAAAAATAAGACAAGTTTTTCAACACTTTATATTAAAGACGCTTGTTACTTGAAACATAGCATAATTTCTACTGGAAGTCGAGTCTTAATATGGAAAATAAAATTGTCGTTAACTCGTTTTTAAAGGATTTTGATAACAACTGACGAAAAAAATCTAAAAAAAAAAAATTAAAAATTAGCATTTGCTTCCTAGAAGCAAGTACATAACCCCCAAATTTAAAAGAGAATTGCGTCTTTAAAGTATCCTTACTTGTATTCTCCGCTTCTTTGGCTCGGAATTAATACCCAAACTGTTAAAGTAAAGACAAAATCTTTGGAACCGGGCATGCGTTTTTTCAGTGTAAGGACATTCATATTTGCTTTACTATTGTACTATACCCTAGCATTCTCTTATTTCTGATATTAGTTCTCGAAAATTTAATTAAAATTATGGATAGTTTCAATTTTGGTTGAAAAATGTGCGCATATACATTTATTTTAATTTTTTCTCACATTGAAAACTAATGACTTGATTTTATTATTGCATGTTATCTACTTTTTTGAGAACGAACATTTCTTAAAAACGCTGTTCGAAAATGTATTTTTACAATAAAGGGGAAAAAAGCGAAATTAGGTAACACTAGATCTGAGTAAGAATATTCGTAGGTATACCACGGACTGATTTCGATGGAGGTTGTTGCAAACATACACTGAAAAAAAGCATACTCGGTTCCAAAGATTTTGTCTTTACTTTAAAAAATTTGGTATTGATTCCGAGCCAAAGAAGCGGAGATTACAAGCAAGGACACTTTTAAAACACAATTCTCTTTTAAATTTAGGTTTTGTGTACTTGCTTCTAGGAGGCAAATTTTAATTTTTCGCTTTCTCAGCTTTTTTTCTTCATATGCTATCAAAGTCCTTTAAAAACGAGTTAACGGCAACTTTATTTTCCAAATTAGGACTCGACTTCCAGTAGAAATTATGCTATGTTTGAAGTAAAAAACTTCTTTAAAATAAAGTTTTGAAAAACATGTCCTATATTTGAACGATTTTTTGCTTTGTAGTCAATATGCAAAAAGACAACAAATTTAAAGACAATTTCATTAAATTTAAAGAATTTTTCTGAATTATTGACCTTAGCCTATAAATTTTTTGTTTCATGTTAAGATACCCATTTTTAAGTCAAATCATCAAATATTACAAAACCTTTTCTCTACGTCTGTTGCAAAACAAAAAAAAAACTTTCGGAGAGTAGTTACTTCTACTCTGTGTATAGACTTTCAATTCCAATCAGCGTTGCCGTTTTGGTCCGATCGGATTTCTAATTTTTAAATTTGGTCCATTTTGGTCCATTTTCATAAATTTGGTTTCTATCACATATTAAATAGTAGATGGTGCACCGCAAAGAATATTGTCGGGAGGCCAAATATTTCACATGCTTAAAATACGAATACGAATTTTGCTTAGAATAGAAGACGTATTTCTCTGATATAAAGTTTTTTCCTTGTCTAAAAGTCTCTAAACTTTTCAATGAAGTCAGTTTGTCCTTATAGCTAAGTGATTCGACATAAAAATGTGTATCCTAACATGAATGAAAATTTCGTTTTAATGAAGTCAAAATGGATTTAATATTTCTGAAAAAATCTTCAAAATTAATAAAATGTTTCAACACATTGTTTTAACCCTGGACAGTCATCCTTCGTCAAAATGACGACGCGTAATTTCATTTTCGATCTAAAATGCA
The DNA here is from genome assembly GCF_050003625.1 of Haematobia irritans. NCBI lineage: Eukaryota > Metazoa > Arthropoda > Insecta > Diptera > Muscidae > Haematobia > Haematobia irritans. The sequence continues at coordinate 91,797,820 of NC_134398.1, forward strand.
TTTTAGTCGATTGGGAAATGATAAATTTAAGTTATACAAATGCAAATATTTTATGAATTTTTGTTGTATTCTAATTAAAAACAAAATGAATAAGAAAATAAATTCAATTTTGGTTCACATTTTTGCTCACAGTGCAAATTATAGCATCTTGAAATAAGCCGTAGTCAAAATGACGAAGGATGACGTTAGTGTACAAAAAATAAGGATGACTGTCCAGGGTTAAAGTCATTATACCCTGAACCACATAGTGGTTAGGGTATAATAAATTTGATCTGCCAAAAAATGTGCCTACCAGAAATATTGATTTTAGACCCCATAAAATATATACCGATCGACTCAGAATCACCTCCTGAGTCGATCTAGCGCTTGGTGTCCGTCCGTCCGTCCGTCTGTCCATGTATTTGTTGTTCACAGGATTCCGGTGGCAATTATTAACCGATTTTGATGAAATTTGGTACAGGGAGTTTTTGGGCACAACGACGAACGCTATTGAATTTGGAAGAAATCGGATCAAATTTAGATATAGCTCCCATATATATGTATCGCCCGATTTCGACAAATGGGGTCACGCTGTGCTTTTTTTCAAACGGATCGTCGCCAAATTTGGCAAAAGGTAATCTTTTTCATCGCCCTTCAAGTCTGCAAAATTTCATCCAAATCGGTTCAGATTTAGATATAGCTCTCATATATATGTATCGCCCGATTTTCCCAGATTTAGCTATAGCTCCCATATATATGTACCGCCCGATTTTTCTCACTATGGAAAAGGGTATTATAAGTTAGTGCATATGTTTGCAACACCCAGAAGGAGACGAGATAGACATACGAGCACATGTTACATTTTGTTTCGATCTGGCAACTCCTTCATATAGAAACAGGTGTTCAAAAAAAGACGCATCCGCAATTTTTTTACAATGGAAAAATTAGAAATGCGTGCTGTCATTAAATATTTACATAAAAAAGGTTTATCGGGACAAGAAATTCATAATGATATGGTGAATATGAATGATCGACGAATAAAAGTGCGTGAAATGGCTAATATCATGGGCATCTCAAATGATCGAGTCCATTTAATTATGCGTGAAGAACTACAGATGAAAAAGCTTTCTGAAAGATGGGTGCCGCATTTGTTAGCAGTCGATCAAAAACGCACAAGAATGAACATTTCTCAAGCTTGTTTGGATCGCTTTATGCGAAATAAAATGGATTTTAAGCGTCGTTTCATAAATGTTGATGAGACATGGATCCACCACTATACTCCAGAGACAAAAGAACAATCCAAACAATGGAATGAAGCTGGAGGAAGTGCCCCAAAACGGCAAAAACAATTCAATCAGCTGGTAAGGTTATGGCAACGTTTTTTTGGGACTTCAAAGGTATTTTATTGATTGACTATCTGCAAAAGGGTAAAACAATAAATTCAGAGTACTATTGCAACATTTTGGATCAATTAAATGTACAAATTCCAGAAAAACGTCCTGGCTTAAAACACAAAAAAAAAATAATTTTTCATCAAGACAACGCACCAGCGCACAAGAGTGTTTTAACAATGGCTAAAATCAACGAATTAAAGTACGAGTTGCCTGACCACCCACCTTATTCTCCTGATTTAGCTCCCAGTGACTTTTACTTGTTCCCAAATCCAAAAAAAATCCTTGCTAGCAAGCGTTTTACCTCAAATTAAGATGCAATTACAGTTGTAAACCATTATTTTGATGACCTTGAGGAAAACTATTTTAATCAAGGGATAAAATTGCTAGAAAAGCGTTGGACTAAGTGTATTGAAGTTTCAGATTATATTGAGATTATATTGAAAAATAAAAATATTTTTTGAAAAACTAACTATTCTCTTTCATTGATAGGCTGAGAAGTTTCCGAACCGCCCTCGTATGATGTCTTCCGTAATATTGCTCAGGGCCAGCCCCTGAGTCGATCTAGCTATGTCCGTCTGTCTGTGAACACATTGAACAACAAAGTCAGTTTTAGTCCAATCGACTCCAAATTTAGCACAAGTTTGTGTTTTGGGTCAGAATAGAACTTTATTAATTTTGGATATACACTTATATGGCCCCAGAAACCAGAATTTAAACCAGATACGCTTTAAATTTTATACAGGGAGTAGAATTAACTTTCTCGATACACATACTAATCCATAATGATTGAAATCGGTTAAGATTTAGATATAGCTCCCATATATATCTTTCGTCCGATTTACACTCATATGACCCCAAAGCTCAAAATTTTAATCCGATTTAAGTGAAATTTTGCACATGGAGTAAAATTAACATTAAGCTACGCATGCCAAACTTGGTTGAAATCGGTTCAGATATAGATATAGCTCCCATATATATCTTTCTCCCAAAATGGACTTATATGGCACCAGAAGCAAGAATTTTGGCATGATTTGCTTTAAGTTTTGTACATTGAGTATTATTAACGTTCTGGATATGCATGCCAAAATTGTAAAAATGACTTCAATTTTCCTATACATCCAATACATATCTATCGACCGATAAATCATAAATAAACTTTTGGAAAGTTGCCTAAAAATTGCTTCAGATTTAAATGTTTCCCATATTTTTACTAACATTTTGTTCCACACCATTAACCGACATAAATTTTAAGTCTATAGAAGTCTAACAAGTTTTGTCCAGATCGAGTCAAATTTAAATATATGTATATGGGAACAAAAACCTTTATATATAGCACCCAACACATTTGACGGATTTCGTAATGGAAATGGGGGTAAGATATGTAATGGATCATTCCTTAATTAAAGCTAATAGCCAAACGCACATTTTATAAAGAACAAAATTGAAATATGAATGAATGGTACGATACAATAATTGTATGTTAGAAATAATGAACTATATGATTGGTGACATAGTATTTGTCAATGTGACTTTACCAAATGAATGTTAAAAAAAATCTATCTTTGAGAATAAACTGGTAAATTAACAAAATAACAGATGAAGGCTAATTGTTCAGTAGCCTTATTGTTCGAATTAATATTAGGGTTAATTTGCTCTTCGGGGAGATGCGTACACAGTGTACGAAGTTGAAGTTGTGCAGATGATAGGAAGGTTAGCTTTATGAATTTACATCGATTTACAAATTCAAATTAGCTGACTCTTTAATATTTTATGCATATTTTAAGAAATAACAAGTATATACGGCCGTAAGTTCGGCCATGCCGAAGCTTATGTACCCTTCACCATGGATTGCGTAGAAACTTCTACTGAAGACTGTCATCCACAATCGATTTACTTGGGTTGCGGTAACTTTTGCCAATGACAAGATATCTTAAAACTCCCTAATACTGTAATATATACCACGTAGTCCATACGTGTTATGTTTACGTAAAATGTTTACTAAATTTTCAAAAGATTTAAAATTTTGACAACATTCTCTATAGAATTAAAATTTTGACAACATTTTCTACAGAAATAAAATTTTGCCAAAATTTTCTATAGAAATAAAATTTGACAAAATTTTCTATAGGAATAAAATTTCGACAAATTTTGCTAAATTATTTTTGCTCGAGTGGCAAGCATGATTTTGAACCGATATGGACCAATTTTTGTGTGATTGGGGATCGGCTATATATAACTATAGACCGATATGGACCAATTTTGGGATGGTTATTAGCGGCCATATATTAACACCACGTTGCAAATTTCAACCGGATCGGATGAATTTTGCTCGTCCAAGTGGCTCCGGAGTTCAAATCTGGGGATCGGTTTATATAGGGGCTATATATAATTATGGACTGATATGGACCAATTTTTGAATGGTTCTTAGAGACTATATACTAATATCATGTACCAAATTTCAGCCGGATCGGATGAAATTTGCTTTTCTTAGAGGATCCGCAAACCATATCTGGGAATCGGTTTATATGCGGGTTATATATAATTATGGACCGATATGGACCAATTTTTGCATGGTTGTTAGAGACCATACACTAACACCACGTACCAAATTTCAACCGGATCGGATGAATTTTGCTCCTCTAAGAGGCTCCGGAGTTCAAATCTTGGGATCGGTTTATATGGGGGTTATATATAATTATGGACCGATATGGACCAATTTTTGCATGGTTGTTAGAGACCATATACTAACACCATGTACCAAATTTCAGCCGGATCGGATGAAATTTGCTTCTCTTAGAGCAATCGCAAGCCAAATTTGGGGGTCCGTTTATATGGGGCTTTACGTAAAAGTGGACTGATATGGCCCATTTGCAATACCTTGTTTCGTTCGGAAGTTAGCGTGAATTCAACAGACGGACGGACGGACATGCTCAGATCGACTCAGAATTTCACCACGACCCAGAATATATATACTTTATGGGGTCTTAGAGCAATATTTCGATGTGTTACAAACGGAACGACAAAGTTAATATACCCCCATCCTATGGTGGAGGGTATAAAAACAAATAACAAGTATACAAACAAGTATACATTTTTCCCGAGGGCGGAACTATATGTACATTTATTTGCGCAGCTCATTCTACTTGACTGACGATGGTTTGCGGAAGTTAGGTTAGGTTAGGTGACAGCCCGATGTACCAGGCTCACTTAGACTATTCAGTCCATTGTGATACCACATTGGTGAACTTCTCTCTTATCACTGAGTGCTGCTTGATTCCATGTTAAGCTCAATGGCAAGGGACCTCCTTTTTATAGCCGAGTCCGAACGGCGTTCCACATTGCAGTGAAACCACTTAGAGAAGCTTTGAAACCTTCAGAAATGTCACCAGCATTACTGAGGTGGGGGTAATCCACCACTGAAAAACTTTTTGGTGTTCGGTCGAAGCAGGAATCGAACCCACGACCTTGTGTATGCAAGGCACCACGCACCACGGTGGTTAAGTTGACCAACCAATTCTGTGATCAAATATTTTGTTGCACTTTGTTCCATTCGGTTGACAACACAAACATTTTTTAATTAAAATGCTGTAATGCGCTCTATTAAATTATTTATAAACAATATTTTGGCCTAAAAAAATTGTGTGAATGTTCTTCCCATCTGTGGTGCGAAAAGTATCTTGCTTAACAACAATTAAATTTGTGACAGTAGCTTTAATTGGGGAGTAAACGTGTTAGACACCCATACATCTTGGCATCAAGGACTTTGGCTTTGAAACATTTCAATGGCGTCTTTGTCAAATTAATACAAAGATCTTTTATATCTTTAAATGTTGTCTCATATCATCTCACTTTAAGGTCGAGTAAATTAACTTGGGTTTCCTTAAAAGTCTTGTCTTTTACTTATAAGTTTTAACTTTATAATTGTTATTAGAGCAACAAAAGCAACCCCGGACATTTGTTAGCCAGAATAATGCATATTCACGTCACTACCAAAAAAGTGTCACTGTCTGTCGAACCGACTAAATGTTGGTCATTGTCAAATTTGATCACTTCTGTAGAGACTCATCCGCAATAATGTGGAATCTACGTTCGGTTCCTTCTCCGACAAACTAGTTCTTTTCACGGTTACTTATTTGAATCAATGAATTTAGAAAAATGAAATGTTATGATTAATTTCCTGAATTGTTTCCACACATCATGAATCTAGGCACCATTAAAAGCAGAGTACCACCATAGTTGAAGCGAGGTAGAACTTCGAATTGGCATATGAAAACTATGCAAAACACTATGATGACAAGGACAGCAATGTCTTAATCGCATAACTACATCTTAAGGATTAAACTTTGTCCCGATCGACATATGTAGTAATGTTCCTGGATTCCAGCTAACGTATCAATAGCACAACACAAAACGGATGATAACACAAAACACTGTAACACAACAGTATCAATAACGGTATTGTAACCAGTGGACATCAAAAATTCTGTTTTACATATGATTTGGGACAACGTGAGGAAGATATTGATAAAACGGCGACGTACTTTATAATAAAATAGATAAACTTGTTCTAGGGTCTTTAACTCGTTTGTGAGCTAGACCTGAAATGTAAGAAACTTGGAATTTAGTCTTTCTCCAATTTTTTATCTACACATATCAGGAGACATTTTATTTTCATATCTGGGTTTGATGTGCAGAATAACAACCAATACATGAATTGCAAAATTAATTAATTTAATTACTTGTATTGTACGTATAGAACATAACTAGGTTATTCTGATAGTATATGATAAAACGTCAATACTGATACACTTTCTTCATTCGAAATCGATCACCACGTGAGAAAATAATTACCTTAGGGATTGCTTTCAAATACTGGATTCCTCCTTTGTTTTTCTTTATTTCAATAGTTACATGACAAACATTTATCACAGAGCACTTAATGTTTTATATGTCGCTATCCAATACGAGAAATGTAAATGATTCGTATTTGTGTAGTTTTCAGTGTTGCCATTCAGTGTTACCATTTGTCGATAGTCAGCTGATTCTGCTTATTACAAAAACAATCTAACTCACTTCCCTGCAAGCATTTCAAAGTTCATTTCATCCTCATCGCTACCACAGACTCGTAAGTGACACTACAACAATCACCAACTGTGATGAAAGTACATGAAAGTATTTTTCCATCACTATTGGTACAAGAGCCATTTTATATTTTGTAAAACACCAAGCGCAACTAGCTTAATTTTTTATTTTATTTTTATTTGTGCATGAACGTAAGATAGTTACAGTTACTATACAGTTACAGTTACTATACAATAGCATTACGACTAGAAACACTTAAATATAAAAATATATAAATAAATATAGATCTAATTTTTAATAAATAAAGGCCGGTACTCTGTTCGGTTTTCGCGTTTAAACTCCATACAAAACCAAAAATGCGAAAAATTTGCGAAATTTTTTCCATTTGTGATACTTTGTTTTTTCGTGTTGAAAAACTGACGTTTATAGCACGGCGCCATTTGCAATGTGAATTAAGAAATAATTTATTTATTAAAAACTATTTGTGCGGGTTTATAAATCAAACACGGACCATATTTTTGTTCCGAAACTATACAAAGGATCAAAGGAATAGCAGATCAATTGCCCAAGGAAAAATAAAATGTTATTTTGTAAAAACAAGCAACAACCACCAACTTAATCCAATTACGCTCCCTGTAAAATAGCGCTCCAAGCTACCTAAAAAAACGCCGCTTTCTATGTGCGAAATAATGGTTTCCATAAAAATTTTTCGCAAGAATGAACATAGTATCGGCCTTAACACAGAATGAGAATAAGAACAATATAAAACTAACTGCAATAAAAAATTACCAAAAATGACACTTATGCGCTTTACAGACTATCAGTTATTCCGGACGGAATGTCGGTGTTTGTAAAGAATCCTACAGTGTGTCGGATCGATATGACTTGTCGGCGATGACTAAATAATCGGTAAATGTGTTATCGATCCCATACACATGCAGCAGTATCGATTATGCCTTCGGACTTAACTTATACGAGGGCGGTTCGGAAACTTCTTAGCCTATCAATGAAAGAGAATATTTAGTTTTTCAAAAATATTTTTATTTTTCAATATAATCTCCTGAAACTTCAATACACTCAGTCCAATGCTTTAGTAGCAATTCTCTCCTTTGATTAAAATAGTTTTCTTCAAGGTCTTCAAAATAGTGGTTTACACCCAGAAAAAAGTGACCCCTTCTTTAAGTTAAAATGAACTCATTGTGAAGAAAGTTGAACTTCGTATAGCGCCAACGACATTTTTATTTGTTTGAACGATGTGATTTTCGTAGAAATTAGGTATAATGCATTCCATATATTAGTTAACATTTTCCTATATTTATGTACCACTATACTACAGAATGAAAAAATTTAACTGATTTGAATTCATATATGGAATGATTTTATTGAAATTTTTTCATTCATTTGGGCAAATCTTACATATTTGTGGTAAAACTTTTACTTCATAATTAGAACTGCTTACCTCCGTTTTTAAATACAATTTTATTTATTTATATAGGCAATTTTATCTTCAATAAAAGACAAGTTTTATATATATATATATATTGAATATATTTATTAAGAATCAACAGTATCGACTGTCCTTGAAATATTAGTTTATTATTCCACTATTTCCAATTTCCATGTGATATTATCAACTGTAAAACGCACTTTTTCTTCTTCTTGTACTTTTCACTTTTAATAAGTTGCTGCCTAACGATTTTGTCCTCCTTTTACAATTTCAATACCTACAAATATAAAAAATCATAAACCATTTTTGATACAAAAGGTTGAAGATTCCAAAATGAAGACAAATGAAATGAACATTGATAGATTTATTTTCAAGAAAAAGAACATTTTTCTCACTAATTTAAAATAACAAATATTTTATATATTTTATTTGTTATTTATTATATTATTTTACCATATTATTTTTTAACAATCTCTCCGTATACCACAACAACGCGATTCCAACTAAAAAAACAACCCACGCGCAAACATATCGATTACACCCACGCGCAAACACATCGATTACGATGACAGGTATCGATTACAGGTAGACAATAGAAATATAGGAAAATTTCCTATATTCTAACAAGTGTGTTTCCTTAAGTTTTGAAAGGATTGCATACTTCTTAGTACGAATGAACTAAAATATTTTTCTATGCCAAGTGTTGTTCGTATGTATGAAAAACTTTCTATTATAAAGGAAGTCGCAATTATCATTTTATAAGAAATTTTACTAATTTTGAGGAAACTTGGTTTTAGTTCGGATTTTGTTTATTTTTACGAATGCTTTGTTATCGGTGAATAAAATTTTCTTGTTCAGTAGTAAATTCTTATACCCAGCGAAGAAAACAGTATGAGTAAAATTCCATGCCTTATTCTAGTTAATGAACTATTCCTAACTGCTTCCAGTTTAGGATTTTTTTACTGAAACGAGTAAATTTTATTATTTCTCACAAAAATTTACCTTAATGGAAATAAAATGGATAAACTATATTGATGAAAAAATTTTCCTTTAGTTTCGAAAGCACTTTTTTTCTGGGTGTACAACTGTAATTGCAATCTTCATATGAGGTAAAACGCTTGCCAGCAAGGATTTTTTTTTAGATTTGGGAACAAGTAAAAGTCACTGGGAGCTAAATCAGGAGAATAATACTTTAATTCGTTGATTTTATCCATTGTTAAAACACTCTTGTGCGCTGGTGCGTTGTCTTGATGAAAAATTATTTTTTTTGTGTTTTAAGCCAGGACGTTTTTCTCGAATTTGTACATTTAATTGATCCAAAAGGTTGCAATAATACTCTGAATTTATTGTTTTACCCTTTTGCAGATAGTTAACCAATAAAATACATTTGAAGTCCCAAAAACCCGTTGCCATAACCTTACCAGCCGATTGAATTGTTTTTGCCTTCTTTGGGGCACTTCCTCCAGATTCAGTCCATTGTTTGGATTATTCTTTTGTCTCTGGAGTATAGTGGTGGATCCATGTCTCATCAACAGTTATGAAACGACGCTTAAAATCCATTTTATTTCGCTTAAAACGATCCAAACAAGCTTGAGAAATGTTCATTCTTATGTGTTTTTGATCGACTGTCAACAAATGCGGCACCCATCTTGCAGAAATCTTTTTCATCTGTAGTTCTTCATGCAAAATTAAATGGACTCAATTATTTGAGGTGCCCATGATATTAGCCATTTCACGCACTTTTATTCGTCGATCATTTAATAAAGGGTGATTTGTTAAGAGCTTGATAACTTTTTAAAAAAAAAACGCATAAAATTTGCAAAATCTCATCGGTTCTTTATTTGAAACGTTAGATTGGTCCATGACATTTACTTTTTGAAGATAATTTCATTTAAATGTTGACCGCGGCTGCGTCTTAGGTGGTCCATTCGGAAAGTCCAATTTTGGGCAACTTTTTCGAGCATTTCGGCCGGAATAGCCCGAATTTCTTCGGAAATGTTGTCTTCCAAAGCTGGAATAGTTGCTGGCTTATTTCTGTAGACTTTAGACTTGACGTAGCCCCACCAAAAATAGTCTAAAGGCGTCAAATCGCATGATCTTGGTGGCCAACTTACCGGTCCATTTCTTGAGATGAATTGTTCTCCGAAGTTTTCCCTCAAAATGGCCATAGAATCGCGAGCTGTGTGGCATGTAGCGCCATCTTGTTGAAACCACATGTCAACCAAGTTCAGTTCTTCCATTTTTGGCAACAAAAAGTTTGTTAGCATCGAACGATAGCGATCGCCATTCACCGTAACGTTGCGTCCAACAGCATCTTTGAAAAAATACGGTCCAATGATTCCACCAGCGTACAAACCACACCAAACAGTGCATTTTTCGGGATGCATGGGCAGTTCTTGAACGGCTTCTGGTTGCTCTTCACTCCAAATGCGGCAATTTTGCTTATTTACGTAGCCATTCAACCAGAAATGAGCCTCATCGCTGAACAAAATTTGTCGATAAAAAAGCGGATTTTCTGCCAACTTTTCTAGGGCCCATTCACTGAAAATTCGACGTTGTGGCTCGTTAGTAAGTCTATTCATGATGAAATGTCAAAGCATACTGAGCATCTTTCTCTTTGACACCATGTCTGAAATCCCACGTGATCTGTCAAATACTAATGCATGAAAATCCTAACCTCAAAAGAATCACCCTTTACTATATCATGCACTTTGGCTACAATTTCTGTTGTTGTTGCAGTTTTTGAACGTCCACAACGTCCCAACCCTGCCAACATTTTTTGAATTTGGTGGAGCTTCTGAGAATCCCCACTACGTCGGAAACAATCATATACGACATCAAAAACTCGTCGGAAAAGCGCCGTCACTATTGAGAAGTTGTACCACGCCAAGTTACTACGAAAAAGTTTCTCATCAGTGCAATTATTAGGTGCCTATTTAAGGCCGGTACGCACCTCTAGCGAAATTTTCGGTAGCAAAATTTTATTTAAGTCTGCAACAAAAAAACAGGGCTGTGTACACAAATTTTAAACCAGCTAATCGCTTTCAAACATTGTTAATATATGTTCCAAATATTCCTCAAATAAATTTATTATTATTTACAGACCTTTTAAAACTTTTACGCACACAATGATTGTAATAAATTAAATGTTTGCTGCCAAAATATGCTTTTGACAACCCTGTTATTTTCATTAGAGGTGCGTACCAGCTTACGAAATTGAACGCTACCGAAAATTTCGTTAGCATAAATAGCAATGCATTTCTTATGGGAATGAAATTTTTCGCTAGAGGTGCATACCGGCCTTAAGTCTGCAACAAAAAAACAGGGCTGTGTACACAAATTTTAAACCAGCTAATCGCTTTCAAACATTGTTAATATATGTTCCAAATATTCCTCAAATAAATTGTTTATTATTTACAGACCTTTTAAAACTTTTACGCACACAATGATTGTAATAAATTAAATGTTTGCTGCCAAAATATGCTTTTGACAACCCTGTTATTTTCATTAGAGGTGCGTACCAGCTTACGAAATTGAACGCTACCGAAAACAATTTTTAAAAGCGATTAGCTGGTTTAAAATTTGTGTTCACAGCCCTGTTTGTGTTGTTGTAGACTTAAATAAATTTTTGCTACCGAAAATTTCGCTAGAGGTGCATACCGGCCTTTATGGGAAAGACATTTTTCGCTAGAGGTGCATACCGGCCTTTAGATCAATTTCGAAGGACGCCAATAAGAACCCCTGCAAACTATCAGAAAAACTGCATTTTAAGGTAATTGTAGAAGAATCATTGTGGTCAAGTAAAACACGATTGTGTAGATGTTTATTGATTTGATTAAACATTTATAATTTCTTATAAATATAAAATTTTTCGGTTTATCTCATCACATTTAACATCATTTTTTGCATTAATAAAAGAATGATGTTGAGTTTTAAGTAGCAAGTTACATATTGCAGCGTCTATCAGTCAGTTTGTTTATTTTCGATGGAGACAGCGTGCCTGGAAAAATGTTTGAAAAACGATCACTTTATTCTATTTGGAAAGTCGAAAATTGTTCACCATATACCTTTCACAATTTTAAGCGTAATATCTATGTTTTCAGAACTTTATTTTCGTTTTTATTTAAATAAAATATAACAAGCTGGTTGCGCTTGGCGTTTCACAAAAAATAAAATGGCTCTTCTAACAGTAGTGATGGCAAAATACTTTCATGTACATTTGGTACTTTTTGATATGCTTGAAATGCTGGCAGGGAATAAACACAAGCATTGGAGAAATGCTTATATTCAATTCGCTTTCAAACTTTTTTTCAGATTAGAATTAAATTTGAGAAATTGTTGAGAAAATCGCGTTCTCAACAAAAAACAGACATTACCCTCATCAGCAGATTTCAACACGTTAAGGTGAGTACTATGTTCGTATTTTTCACCAAAACACTAAATTAAAAGTACAAAAATCTATATGAAGACGATTATATTTTTATAAAGTCTTGTGAAATAATGAAAGGAAAAGATCTAAGGAATTGATTGTGAGCCATTTTATTTTTATAGTTTAATTATTTTAAAAAAGTAACCGTGAAAACAAGTTGGTTTTCAGCATGAAAACTGAACATAGTATTCAGCTTTAAGGTGGGTATTAAGTTCGAGTTTAGCCGCTAAAATCGCAATTTTTTCACGATTACTTTTATTTAATAATCCATTTTAAGGAATACAAACTTTTTGATAATTTGCTTTGGAATATTCCCCATCAAGTTATAATGAAATCTGCAACAAATATGTATAATTGTATGACTTTTTTTACTGCTTTAGTTTTCACTTTAAGGTGGGTATTAAGTTCGAGTTTAGCCGCTAAAAACGTAATTTTTTCACGATTACTTTTCTTTAATAATCCATTTTAAGGAATACACACTTTGATAATATTTGCTTTGGGCTTTTCCCCATCAAGTTATAATAAAATGTGCAACATATACGTATAATTTCATGCATTTTTCTTACTGATTTAGTTTTCACTTTAGCGATTTTAGCGGCTAAACTCGAACTTAATACTCACCTTTAGTGAAAATTAGCGGCTAAACTCGAACTTAATCCTCACCTTCAGCAACAATTTCTCAACATATTAGCAACAACTTTTTAAACTAAATTTCATTTCATGGGATTCACTATCACATTGATATGGCGTTACCTATGAAAAATGCTCATCCTTGTGTTTGTTGGGGTGGTTCATCTTCAATGCTTGTACCACGTTTAAATTCAGCAACCCAATTTTTTACTGTTGCATATGAAGAGCACTTTCACCTAATGCGCTTTACAGACTATCACTTATTCCGGACGACAGTGCTCGTGTCGAACATATCCCATATATTGTGCACATTATAAGTTAAGTCCGAAGGCATAATCGATACTGCTGCATGTTTATGGGATCGATAACACATTTACCGATTATTTAGTCATCGCCGACAAGCCGTATCGATCCGACACATTGTAAGATTCTTTACAAACATTCCGTCCGGAATAACTGATAGTCTGTAAAGCGCATAATGCGCTTTATGATTTATTCCGGACGACAGTGCTCGTGTCGAACATATCCCATATATACCTCCGTGAAGTTAGGTTAGGTTAGGTTAAATTGGCAGCCCGATTAAGATTCAGGCTCACTTAGACTATTCAGTCCATTGTGATACCACATTAACTAAAAGTACCTATTAGATATGGGCACTTCTAGTTTTAACCGCTGAACCTTCTTGATTATTTTTCTTTGTTGAACCAACCAGATTGTTCCAAAAACATTAGCAGACTGCTTAAGTTAACGTTTTCCAGATCCGCCAGTAGCTATATGATCCTAAAAGTTGCTTGCGCTTTACTCAAAGTGCAGGACACTCACACAAGAGGTGTTTAATTGATTCTTTTTCCTCCGCATCATTATACTTCGCGCCAATAGTTTTTGCAAAATCACCTATCAGGCAGCGACCCGTTATAGCAGATATCCGGAGTGATATCTGACGTCTCGAGAACATTAGCATATCTAGTGTGCGGTTTAAGTTGAAAAGGGGCCATATTTGCTTGGTGTCGTTACAACGCTTGCTATTCTCCCATCGAACATTTGCCATCATAACAGCCTTCTCACGCAGCATAAGCTTTCAGGTAGCTAGGGACATACCAACAACTTCTAGTTCCCCTGGAATATGTAAGGTAGTCCCTAGCCTTGCCAACTCATCCGCTTCGCAGTTCCCCGGTATGTTCCTATGGCCAGGCACCCATATTAGGTGAATATTGTACTGCTCAGCCATCTCGTTGAGAGATTTGCGGCAGTCGATGGCCGTTTTCGAGTTGAGGAACACAAAGTCCAAGGATTTTATTGCAGGTTGACTGTCTGAGTATATATTAATGCCCACATTTTTTTGGAGCATTACTTCTCAGCCAATTCGCCACCTCTCTTATTGCTAATATTTCAGCCTGAAAAACACTACAGTGATTAGGTAATCTTTTCGCTATTCGAAGTTCCAGATCATTAGAAAATACTCCGAACCCCACTTGTCCATCCAATTTGGAGCCATCAGTGTAAGGTCTGTGTGCACCACGCCTCACTGTTGGGGATTAGAGTCTCAAACTTTTTGTCGAAAAGTGGACTCGCCAAAGGGTAATCCACTACGTTAGGCACATCTGGCATTATTTTGAGGACAGAACTGTGACCGTAACTTTTTTCCGACCACAGCGATAGCTCGCGCAACCGCACAGCCGTTGTTGCAGCTGACTGTTTGGCCAAAATGTCTAAAGGCTATAGATGCAGCATGACTTTAAGGGAATTTGTTCCTGTCTTGCTGAATGCGTCTGAAATACACAAACACGCCATACGCTGAACTTTATCTAAACAAGTCGGTTTCTGAAGTGCCGGCCACCAGACTACAACACCATACAGCATTATAGGTCTAACCACTGCCGTGTATAGCCAATGCACAATTTTTGGTTTTAGTCCCCACTTTTTTCCTATTGCCTTTTTGCACGAGTACAAAGCTACAGTTGCCTTTCTCGCCCTTTCTTCAATATTAAGTTTAAAGTTCAGCTTCCTGTCCAAAATAACGCCAAGGTATTTTGCACACTCACCAAAGGGAATTTCAATACCCCTAAGGAAACAGGCCTAACCGTGGGAGTTTTGCGATCTTTGCAGTACATGACTAATTCTGTCTTTGCAGGATTTACCCCAAGACCATTGTCTTTCGCCCATTTCTCAGTCATCCGGAGGGCCCTCTGAATAATATCTCTGATTGTGGATGGGAATTTTCCCCTGACTACCAGAGCCACATCATCTGCGTATGCCACCACTTTCATCCTTTCTTTTTCTAGAGTAACCAGAAGGCTATTTATAGCAACATTCCAAAGAAGAGGTGATAGAACTCCTCCTTGGGGAGTGCCTCTGTTCACATACTTTTGTATGTTAGCTTGTCCTAGTGTGGCTGAAATACGTCTCTTCATTAGCAGTTCGTCTAACAGCCTGAGTATACATGGATCAACATTCAGAGTTGTCAGTCCATTTAATATCGAGCTCGGATGGACATTATTGAACGCCCCTTCGATGTCTAGAAACGCCAAGATTGTGTATTCTTTGACAGATAGTGAGCTTTCAATAAAGCTGACTAGTTCGTGTATTGCGGTCTCAGTAGACCTGCCCTTCGAGTATGCATGCTGTCGTTTCGAGAACAAACTTGAATCGATGCTAGTTCTAAGATAAATATCTATCATCCTCTCCAGAGTCTTAAGTAGGAATGAGGATAAGCTGATTGGTCGGAAATCCTTCGCCCTCGAGTGAGAGGCTTTTCCCGCTTTAGGTATGAAAACGACTTTTGTTTCCCTCCACTTTCCTGGGATATATGATAAGTTGATACATCCTTTATATATCACCGACAACCAGGGGATAATTTTGTCAGTTACAGCTTGTAACTCCGCCGGAGTAATTCCATCAGGTCCGGGGAATTTGATGAAACCTGGAGCGTTTTAATGAAACCTGGAGCGGAGTTGGTGGATGCTAGAACCTTCCGTAGTCTGGAAGCCTCGGACGTATTCTCAATACTGCTGTAGTAATCATTCCAATAGTTATGCTGAGCCTTTCTCAGTTCTCGCTTGTATCCTCTCAGATTCTTCTTGTAAGCGTCCCAGTCCTCAGGGGCTCTGGTGGACTTTGCCTTGTTAAAGAGCTTCCTGCAGGATTTCCTCATATTACTTAATTCCGTAGACCACCATGGTGGTCGATGTTTCCCCCTTGGCTTTCCTCTAGGGCATGCAGCTTTCAGTGAGATGTTGAAGGCCTTAGTAATCCTCTCCACTGCGTGTTCGATATCTTGCACATTTTTCATATTTGTCTCTGTTATTTCCGGTATCATCATATTGAACGATTCCCTATACCTATTCCAGTCAGCTTTCCTAACATTTGGCGGAAATATGGTCAAATTTGAAACTGATATAGCGATGATCTGAGAAGCTTTGTTCACTTAAAACCTGCCACTCAGATATCATTTCATTCAGTTCTTGCGAGGCCAAGGTGATGTCCAAAACCTCTTGCCTGTTTTTAGTGACAAAGGTTGGGGCATCTCCCTTGTTGCAAACTACCAGATTAGTACGCAAAATAAACTCTATTAGAGACTCTCCCCTTGCATTAGTATCACTACTTCCCTATGATGTGCATTCGCATCGCATCCCATAATGAGTTTCGTCTTTGTTTTCAGTGACTCCTCCACTACGGTCTTAACAGCATATGGAGGCATCTCCCTGTCATGTCCCATGTAGACCGAAGATACCCAATATTTGCATTTGGCTATTTCTAAACTGGCAACGACAGTGTCTGTATTGCACATTGAAGGAAGCAGAAACAAGTTGAGCTCGTTTTTAGCAATTATACAGGCTCAATTTACATCATTACCAGTATACTGCAATAGTTTGAACCCCGGAGTACTTAATTCACATATTTTGTTTCTATAAACATATGGGTCTTGAATAAGAACTATATCTATGTCCCCTTTCATCAGGAGAACTTTTAAGGCAGCACATGCAGCCTTACAATGATGAATATTTATCTGGAGGATCCGTAGGACCATCGAGATTTTCAACAACCGTCACATCAGCCGCTTCAATCGAGTAATCAAGAATGTTCTCTTGAGAGATCTCGGTGACTCTCGCAATAACCATAGGTTCAACTTTGGTGAGTTCTGAGGCAATAGAAACCTCCTCTCGCATGCGGTGTCTATCCATGTCTTCAACTTTGATATCTCCCTCGACTTCGCAAGAGGATCCGCTTACTTCTGATTCAGACAGAGGCTTGTCCATTTCTGAATCCTTTAGCTGATCGTTTTTATATACCTTCGATGATCTGGGCCGGGAAACTTTTCCAGCACCTGTGAGTAGACGACAGACAGAGCATTCTTAATTTCCCCCCATTTTTGCTTTGGAACCATACCGTCCAATGATCCTTTATTAATTATAGCCATCACAAGGCTGTCTTTAGCAACTGAGGCAAACGATCTTTGATCCCTTTTGGAGGACGGCAGCTCATCCAGCGATCGTTCCCTTTTTCCAGTCTCAAGAATTCCTTGAGTCCATTTTAAGGAATCGCTTTGTTTAGCCGACAGCGTGCTTGGGTCGACTGATCCTAACTTCTTTAGGATAAACAAAGCATTTCTGCGTTCCTTGAATCTCTTTCGTGAGGGATTACCTCCTTTTGATGTCGTTACCTTAGAAAAAGTTCGACTTGTCATAGTGTCACCACCTGTCGACCCGTCTACAGGTCGACTAATTGGGCCTAACTCTTGGTCATTGCCCAGATTTATAACTCCAGTCGATACCCGTCCACTGGGCCCTGAAGTTAGCAACCCAGTGGATGACTTGGAATTTCGCTGCATGGTGGCTTAATATCCCACCACGCTTGAAATTCTTAGTAGGTACCTATTACGATGAGTTTATCCGCTATTGAAAAACACGTCCGTTCCGTTCGACGGTTGAATAGAGAAGTTAGCGACGTCGCTAATTTTCGATAACAAAAAAATTTGTCTGTTCACAGGGCGACACAGCGACGGCAAAAACTGAAAAAGTACCTTTTTAGCAACT
Source organism: Haematobia irritans (assembly GCF_050003625.1). NCBI lineage: Eukaryota > Metazoa > Arthropoda > Insecta > Diptera > Muscidae > Haematobia > Haematobia irritans. The sequence continues at coordinate 91,815,814 of NC_134398.1, forward strand.
GTTCGGAGCTAGAATTTCAATGGAGAACGAGATTCCTGGAAAAAATATAGGAAACCGGTCCAATTACTAATGCTTAGGAAGTTCTAAACATGTAGACCGATTCTTTATCTACAATTTAAGGTATGACCCATTGTCCAAATCACTTAGTTTGCTTCAGAAATCAATGAATTCTATGTGCAACTCGAAGTTTAGGACACTAAATCCAGTCTGGGGTAACATACAAAAAACATGGAAAATTTGGACGAAGGAACATGATAACTGACATCAATACGAACATTTTGAGGTATCACACATGTTCCAAATCAGCTCGGTTCCCAGTCAAATTCCAGATTTCAATGTTGAAACTGGTGGTCAGGACACTAACCAACGCCTGGTGTCCACATACTAAAAACCTAGAAAATTTGGAAAGGAAAACCTATCCAAATGTTGGAAAATGATGTTGGGCATAATTTTTATTAAATTTTTTTTCAAAAAACTTGTTCCGGGGTTCACCCATTGAAGGTTTCCATCGGAATTAGATAACCAGGACACTAAATCCAGCTTAATGTCCACATATTAAAAACCTAGAAAATTTGGACAAAGGAACATGAAAGCTGACATCAATACGAACATTTTGAGGTATCACACATGTTCCAAATCAGCTCGGTTCCTTGCCAAATTCTAGATTTCAGTGTTGAAACTGGTGGCCAGGACACTAACCAACGCCTGGTGTCCACATATTAAAAACCTAGAAAATTTGAATATAGGAACATGATAGCTGACATCAATACGAACATTTTGATGTAAAAACAAGCAAGGAAAGTCTAAAGTCGGGCGGGGCCGACTATATTATACCCTGCACCACTTTGTAGATCTAAATTTTAGATACCATATCACATCCGTCAAATGTGTTGGGTGGTATATATAAAGGTTTGTCCCAAATACATACACTTAAATATCACTCGACTTGGACAGAATTTGATAGACTTTTACAAAATCTATAGACTCAAAATTTAAGTTGGCTAATGCACTAGGGTGGAACATAATTTTAGTAAAAAATATGGGAAACATTTAAATCTGAAGCAATTTTAAGGAAACCTCGCAAAAGTTTATTTATGATTTATCGTTCGATATATATGTATTAGAAGCAGAGAATGAAGCCGCCGAGTCGCGCCGCCGATTTTAGCCGTCGCCGACCCGTTTTTAGCAGTCGACGCCGCCGCCGAATATGTCGACTCATCTCGACTCAAATTTAGCCGCCAATTAATCTAAAATATTGATTTATATCAGAAAATTTTAATAATATTTGTTATAGTTTTTGCCAAAATTTTGAACTTTCCACTTTTAATCAATTAGTATCAAGTTGCTATAATAGTTTTACAAAAATTTAGCTCAAAAAATTTGAATGAAATGTAAATTTGATTGTAAGATTGGTTGTACAACTAATCACATTACAATTGGGAAAACTTCAAATTGATTTTATAATAGATAATTTTGCGCCGCCGAACAGACAATTTTTTATCGGCTTAGCCGTCAAGCCGCCGCCGCCGGAGGCAAAAATTTAGTGTTAGCCGCCGCCGACAAAAATGGGTCGGCTTCATTCTCTGATTAGAAGTTTAGGAAAATTAGAGTCATTTTTACAACTTTTGGACTAAGCAGTGCCGATTTAACAAGGAAAATGTTGGTATTTTGACCATTTTTGTGGAAACCAGAAAAACATATATATAGGAGCTGTATCTAAATCTGAACCGATGTCAACCAAATTTGGAACGCATAGCTACAATGCTAATTCTACTCCCTGTGCAAAATTTCAACTAAATCGGAGTTAAAAATTGGCCTCTGTGGTCATATGAGTGTAAATCGGGCGAAAGCTATATATGGGAGATATATCCAAATCTGAGCCGATTTCAACCAAATTTGGCACGCATAGTTACAATGCTAATTCTACTCCCTATGCAAAATTTCAACTACATCGGAGCAAAAAATTGGCCTCTGTGGGCAAATGAGTGTATATCGGGCGAAAGCTATATATGGGAGCTATATCTAAATCTGAACCGATTTGGCTGATATTTTGCAAGTTTTTCGAGACTCATAAAATATTCGGATGTACGGAATTTGAGGAAGATCGGTTGATATACACGCCAATTATGACCAGATCGGTGAAAATCAAATCAAAATCAATCAATTCCAAAATCAATAGGGATCGTCTTTGAGCCGAAACAGGACCCTATACCAAATTTTAGGACAATCGGACTAAAACTGTGAACTGTACTTTGCACACAAAAATACATCAACAGATAGACAGACGGACATCGCTAAATCGACTCAGAATTTAATTCTAAGCCGATCCGTATACTAAAATGTTGGTCTATGATTACTCCTTCTTGGCGTTACATACAAATGCACAAACTTATTATACCCTGTACCACAGTAGTGGTGAAGGGTATAAATATGGGAAACATTTAAATCTGTAGCAATTTTAAGAAAAACTTCGCAAAAGTTTATTTATGATTTATCGCTTGATATATATGTATTCGAAGTTAAGGAAAATTAAAGTCATTTTTACAACTTTTCGACTAGGCAGTGGCGATTTTACAAGGAAAATGTTAGTATTTTGACCATTTTTGTCGAAATCAGAAAAACATATATATGGGAGCTATATCTTTTGATTTTGAAATAAAAAGCACACGCTTACATTTTAAACGTTTATTAAGAAGTGATGCAATACTAAAAAGGAATTACAAAAAGTCAGTCCTTGACAGATCAGAGTTGCCATATTAACTATTTATAAACTGAGATATAACAGTCTCCCACGCTTATCAGAATTTAATTAACAGTATTAAGGAATTGAGTGAAGTACAAATTACTCTAATGCAATTACATATATAACAGAAATTACATCAATCGATTTCTTCAATATAATCTCTCAAAAACGCTGGTCTATTACGAGGTCATTGAGATCTGCGTGGCAGTACATGCTGTGGTTCCAACGATGCTTGGCTTGATGTAGATACTCGAGGCTCTAGATGGCTTGAGTTACCTTCGTGAATTTCTTGCTGAGATGGATGTTGAATAATTTGTCCATTGTCCTGAATTGGTGACATGGTTATGTTCTGAGAAGGCTGTTGAATATCTGTATTTTCTTGCGGTATTTGAAGATTCAATTTTGAAGATTGTTGAGCAGTTGGTCTATTTTGATATTGGAAGTTTTCTGGAAATGAGTAATAGTGCTGTCTATTGTCTGGATGGTCATTTGTAGTTTCTTCAATGGCTGGATCGAAATGAACTTTACGTGGTTGAACTCGTGTAGTTTTTAGCTGATCGATATACCGCTTTAATATATATCCATCGTCTAATTTTACTAGATTGTAATTGGCCATATTTCCGGATTACGTTGCCGGTTTTCCACACTGTCTTATTATTTTTCGTGTGGACTCTTCCTCCCACGCTTAGCTGTCGGACCCCCGGGATAGGCTTTGTAGCTTGAAATTTGACAATTGGCTTTATTGCATCTAACCTGATTCGAATTCGGCTGTTGAAATATAATTCTGCTGGGCTTTTACCGCAAGATAATGGTGTTGCTCGGTATCTTTGTAAAATTTCATTGACTTTGCTGTGAAGAGATCCGCGCTCAGAAGACATTGCTTTTAATTTACGTTTAAGCGTTTGAACGTTTCGTTCCGCTAACCCATTTGTACTAGGATGCCCCGGCGCTATTAATTTTTGTACAATTCCATTTCTTGAGCAATATGATTTGAATGCATCACTAGTAAAAATGGCTGCGTTGTCTGACACCATTATAACCGGATATCCATGACAAGCAAAAATGTCAGATAAAAGTTTAATTGAAATTTCTGTCGGGGGAGCATCGTGGGTAATCTTTACCTCCGCCCATCTGGATTTCGCATCTACCACAATCAGGAAGTGTGTATTTTGAAAAGGACCCGCATAGTCGATGTGAATTCGATCCCAATTTGCCACAGGTTCCTCCCATTTATGAAGAGGGGCTTTTGCTGGCCTAGATTGAACTTGAACACAGGCTTCACACGACCTTACCAAACGTTCTATGTCACCATCGATGTCCTTCCAGATGCAGTATCTTCTGGCAAGCTGCTTCATTTTTGTAATTCCGCAATGGGTGTGGTGAAGTTCTTGTAATATTTGTGGTCGCAGGCTTGGTGGTATTAATACTCTTTGACCCTTGAAAATTATGCCATTATTTACAGTATACAATTCATTCTGGGAAGTACCATGGACGAGTTGCTTTAATAGGCTTGATAAGTCTGGGTCTTTTGATGTTTCTGAAGCTAGAACGTCGGCGTTGATAAATTCGCTGGAGAATTCGAAAATTGATAAAAGACATAATTGATTTACTTCATCATTTATTACTTGATCAGTTGAAGGTTTATCTAATATTTGTGCTGCTCAAGATAAGCAATCAACATTTGTGTTTTCGGATCCATTCTTGAATACAGTTTCGTAATCGAAATTCGAAAGAAATTCTGCGTATAACCTCGCTGATGTCATAGCGGGTAGCTTGTTGTGCTGGTGAAAAATTCTAGTCAAAGGACGATTATCTGTCACTAATTTGAATTTCCTACCATATAAATACATGAAGAAATGGTTTATGGTAAAAATTATGGCCAATGCCTCGCGGTCCAATTGACTGTAGTTTTTCTCGGCAGAGGTCAAGGAACGGGAAGCAAAAGCAACAGGATGTTCTTGTCCATTCACAATATGTGAAAGAACACCAGCTACCCCCGCGAATAGTAGGTAACCATTCCTAAAAAACGGCGAACATCATCAGTTGAAGAAGGTCGCGGCATGTTGGTAATTGCTTGAATTTTCGAAGGTGACTTTGAAATTTTATTATGTTGAATAACGTGACCTAAGTATTCTATTTGAGTTCTCATAAATGAGCATTTGCCTAAATTCAAATGCAAATCATGTTCTTTTAGGCGCTGAAGACATTCATTTAAATGATATTTACATTCGACATCGGAAGCTCCGTATACTATTATGTCATCGAAATACGACATAGTGTTTTTCAAGCCAGATAAAATTTGTTCCATAATTCGATTAAATTCTGCCGGTGCCGTCTTTATGCCAAATGAAAGTCGATTCATCGAATATGTACCTTTATGTGTCGAAATAGTCTGGATTACGCTTGATTCCTTGTCAACTTTAAAATGTAAATAGGCCTTGAATAAATCCAACCGGCAAAAGAATTTTGCACCTTTAAGGTTGTTTAAAATCTCATCGATTCGCCGAATTGGGTAGTTCGCCGAAACAAGCTTGGGATTTACCCCGATCTTGTAATCGACACATAGTCGAACTCCCCCGTCAGCCTTCGGAATAATCACTAACGGCGACCCCCAATCACTTCGTTCCACCTTTTCTATAATACCGAATGATTCTAAATCGTCAAGTTCCTTCTCAACACGATCACGTAGCGCAAAAGGGACCTCTCTTTTCTTGAAGAATTCCGGTTTGGCATTGTCCCTTAGCTGTAACTTGACCTCAACATTTGGCACACATTTGGTATTTGCAAGGTGTCGGTTTGGCACGTTTCCTTTCCTTGGCGGGTTCATTTTGACTGCAAGGCTCATTATTGCGGAACTTTTTAAAATGAGCCTTATTACGATTGCAACGACGATGACATTCCATACACTCAAATACACTGGTGTCCTTGTTATTATCAGCCCAATCCGGACGCTTTTGATGGAAACGATTATTGCCTTCCTGATCCTGATTGATGAAAGAGGGCAATGTGATTTTGTAAATTCTCTTGCCACATAAATTTGAATTTACAAACATCACACTGATAGGTTTTCTACATTGAAACATTGCGTTGAAATGTGATAGTCCAATAATTTCTGAAATTCAAAAAAAAAAAAAAAAAATAGAAAAAAAATTATTTTGGATAAATATTTTTTTGGTGCTTTTCCTTTCCCACCTGACATGATGTCTTAAAAATACAATTTTCACATTTCTAATTCCAAATTCAATTCGAAACCTTTCTGATTTACTATCGAATAATTTAATATTGATTGTTCCACGGATTAGCATACATTTTCCGGATTGGAGAAATGTTCCGCCGGATTAGCCATCGTTTGGAATTGTATGCCACAAATTTTACAATGTATATCCTTTTTACCATTCGAACATTAAAACTGGGCATTACTCTCTACACATTTTATATATTCTGAAGGCATATTGTGTTGACGGCTAATCGTTAATATGATTGATTTTGTAAAATGTTTCCGGACAAAGAAAACAATAACGTAACTCCGTTTATTAGATGTAACCAAGATATTTTTCGATTTCAAATCACGATGGGCAATTGCTGGTTTGTCACGTGTTCCCACAATGTCCATGTGGAGGTGAGCCGAACCTGTGGCAATTTATAAGGTCATACTCAGCACTGTGTTTGTATCTACAGTATTCGATGTAAAGTAATCAAAAAGTGAACCATTCTCATGGTAATCTGTGACCAGCCATAAGTGTGTCCAAGTTCCATTATCTAAAACAAACAATCGTCAAGTATATATTTTAGACTTTGTTTGCATTTCTGTAATATCCTGTATTCAATATTGGATCGTACTCAAAATCCTCAGGAGCAAATGGACGGGCTCGACTGGTACCATGATCTTCTTCAATCTTATTTATTTTTTATAAAAAATATTAATGTTGCTGGCCTTTACATCGTTTTTGCAAAGCGTCTCTCATATAACAAGTTATATCTGTTATATCAGTTTGTCCGCCATTTTCTATGTGTTATATATCGTTCGCAGAGTTGCCAAGGTAACATACGAGCCTAATTTTCATTAATATACCCCCTTTTGACGACCGAATTTTAGACAAACATACTAAGTTCACGTGAAAATAAAATTAAACGAATAAATACAACTGTTCTTGCGAAAATATATTATAACTGCACGCTCCACAGTAGAATTCAATAAATTTTAATTATTTACAACCAATGAAATTATCTTTATCTTGGTCAAGCAATTTCCTGCATTCCAATATTTGGACGTTCATTATTTCGTGCCGAAATTCTAATGAAATAGTGTCATGCTCTTTAGTGCGTCCAATAGTTTCTGGAAAATGTTGTTCTACACTCGGCGTTTCCCAGACACATGTGGTATACCAAATTGTAGGTATTGATGTCCTCTACCAAGTTCCGTTGTCATTTTTGTGTACGAAGTCCATTCCTGGCCTCAGCGCTGAAAATACTATCCTGACCACCAGTGCGTCCAACAGTTTCTGGAAAATTTTGTTCTACACTCGGCGTTTCCCAGATACATGTGGTATACCAAATTGTAGGTATTGATGTCCTCTACCAAGTTCCGTTGTCACTTTTGTGTACGAAGTCCATTCCTGCCCTCAGCGCTGGAAATACTGTCCTGACCACCAGTGCGTCCAACAGTTTCTGGAAAATTTTGTTCTACGCTCGGGGTTTCCCAGATACATGTGGTATACCAAATTGTAGGTATTGATGCCCTCTATCAATATCCGTTGTCACTTTTGTGTACGAAGTCCATTCCTGGCCTCAGCGCTGGAAATACTGTCCTGACCACCAGTGCGTCCAACAGTTTCTGGAAAATTTTGTTCTACACTCGGCGTTTCCCAGATACATGTGATATATCAAATTGTAGGTATTGATGCCCTCTACCAAGTTCCGTTGTCACTTTTGTGTACGAAGTCCATTCCTGGCCTCAGCGCTGGAAATAGTGTCCTGACCACCAGTGCGTCCAACAGTTTCTGGAAAATTTTGTTCTACACTCGGCGTTTCCCAGATACATGTGATATATCAAATTGTAGGTATTGATGCCCTCTACCAAGTTCCGTTGTCACTTTTGTGTACGAAGTCCATTCCTGGCCTCAGCGCTGGAAATAGTGTCCTGACCACCAGTGCGTCCAACAGTTTCTGGAAAATTTTGTTCTATACTCGGCGTTTCACAGATACATGTGGTATACCAAATTGTAGGTATTGATGCCCTCTATCAATATCTGTTGTCACTTTTGTGTACGAAGTCCATTCCTGGCCTCAGCGCTGGAAATACTGTCCTGACCGCCAGTGCGTCCAACAGTTTCTGGAAAATTTTGTTCTACACTCGGCGTTTCCCAGATACATGTGGTACACCAAATTGTAGGTATTGATGCCCTCTACCAAGTTCCGTTGCCAGTTTTGTGTACGAAGTCAATTCCTGGCCTCAACGCTGGAAATACTGTCCTGACCACCAGTGCGTCCAACAGTTTCTGGAAATTTTTGTTCTACACTCGGCGTTTCCCAGATACATGTTGTATACCAAATTGTAGGTATTGATGCCCTCTATCAATATCCGTTGTCACTTTTGTGTACGAAGTCCATTCCTGGACTCCACGTGGGAAATAGTGTCCTGACCACCAGTACCCAATAATAACCAAGCTAAATAACATTGAACAGGCACATGTGGCACACCAAATTGTAGGTAAAGGTGTTCTCTATCATATTCTGTGTATAAATCGTTGTTTTTAAGCACGGATAAACATAAATTTCATTAAATATTCTGTCTGTCCGTCTTATATTAATTCAGTTTGTGTCGTCTCTGTGTCACCCTGTTATTTTTTCGATAACCCTGTTATCGAAAGTTAGCGACGTCGCTATCTTCACGCAAGTTCACGCAGGTTAAAGGCCGGTATGCAACTCTAGCGAAATTTTCGGTAGCAAAAATTTATTTAAGTCTACAACAAAAAAACAGGGCTGTGTACAACAAATTTTAAACCAGCTAATCGCTTTTAAAAATTGTTAATATATGTTCCAAATATTCCTCAAATAAATTGTTTATTATTTACACACCTTTTAAAACTTTTACGCACACAATGATTGTAATAAATTAAATGTTTGCTGCCAAAATATGCTTTTGACAACCCTGTTATTTTCATTATAGGTGCGTACCAGCTTACGAAATTGAACGCTACCGAAAATTTCGTTAGCATAAATAGCAATGCATTTCTTATGGGAATGAAATTTTTCGCTAGAGGTGCATACCGGCCTTTAAGAAGAAATACCATGAGATGTGTTTAGTATGTTTAGGACATGTCAGATGACGTGGTAGTGTTACATAGCGCAACCAATACTACACAGGGTGGAATTGTTGTTGGATAATTGTAGGTCGGTACAACAGTTTTAATTCATAAGTTACCCCTGAAATGCGTTAAGTTAAAGAAAATTAGCATAAAATAGAGGTAATGAGACTGTTCAGAAAGAGATGGATAGTGGATCCATGGGGGGAGGGGGTACCAAGCAAAGATGGCTTCCCTGGAAAATTGGAGAGATCGAGGATATAAAAGGGGGTGATTTGGACACATTTGGTATAAGTTCTAAGTAGTTGAGTTATCAGTGTCGGTGTGATTTAGGCCATTCGATATAATTGAAAGGTCCCAACCCAATAAACACAGGATGAGCGTTTTTCAAATGCAACAACTTTTCAGTTTGAGGGTAACTATAATTATCAACATAAATTCAACTTGACTTGAAACAGCTCATATTCAATACATCTTCAAATTGTTTGCGAATTACTTCCAATTTGCCAAAATGTTGACGAAATCTTTGAAAAGGGGTTGAAGATAATATGAGAAAACTTTGACAAAACACTACCCTAAAATGCAACGAAAAAACCATGTGGTTTTCAATACTTGTTTGTGCAACGAAGTTCGTGGTCAATTGAAAGAAATAAAAAACATTTTAGACAAAAAACTGAATTTACTCCAAATAGTTTCTAATAATACGTAAGTGAAAATAAAAAAATGATATGAAACTTTAAGGAAGACGCTAAATTATATCTCTTTGCCGAAAACTAAAATTATGGATTCTACGTTCTTTAAAACATTAAAAAGCTGACCGATGAAAAAATGTTGGACAAGTAACTGGAACTGCTTCAAATAGTTTATAATAATTGGTAAGTCAATATGAAAAATTAAATCAACACTTTAGAGAAGTCACTAAATTTAAATCTCATTGCAGAAAACTAAAATATTTGGATGCTGCATTCTTGGAAACATTAAGAGGTTGACCAATGAAAAATGATGGTGGCTTATCGAAAAGAGAAAGTTTCCATAAATCAAAGTACAATGAATTAAACTTGGTATTTATGCTTTTCCATATCAACTACTGGGTGATAATTCGCATCACGCCTATAGTTTAATTTACATCGCATCATCGGTTTAATTTGATATTTTGTGAATTGAAATTGCTGGAAATTTATTCTAACTCTCTAGTCATCAAGTTCCTTGCTAATTTCCCGAATTTTAATGAGTTTTACAAGAATTTTGTGACACCAACGTTCTTGAGGAATTTTGTGGGTTTCAATACATTTTGTGCCACGAAGTACGTGGTCAGTTATTTTTATTGGCATAAAACTGAAATTAATCCAAAACGGTAATTATAATTGGTAAGTCAAAATAAAAAGTGAAATGAAAACGTAATGGAAATCACAAAACTCGATTGTTTTGCAGAAAACTAAAATCATTGGATGTTATATTCTTGGGAGATGTTGACCGGTGAAAAAATGATGAAGGAAACAACAAAGAAAAGATTCCAGAAAACTTGCAAAGTGCAACCAATTAAAACAAAGTGCAGCAGTTCCTAAATCAAGAACTTCTGGATGAAAATGTGCATTACATCAATTTACATTCCGTCATCAGTTTGATATTTTGTGAATTCCTCTTGATGGAATCTATTCTAACACGCAGGCCAGCAAGTTCCTCGATAGTAATTATTTGAAATTGTCAGCATATTAATTAATAATTAGTTAATTAATAGTTATGTGACACCAACATTATGGGGGAAATTATACATGAAAAATGTTTAAGTTATTTAAAGTTGTATTGATAGTTTTAGTTATTAATACCTTTAATAAGATAATTATGTTTTGATTGGTATTATAACATATTATTATTTTTATATAGTGTTAATGTTATTTTTAATATTATTATATTTTTAACGAAAAAAATTAATAAAATTTACAAAATCACTAGAAATTTAGTGTTGACTTTCAGTAAGAACTGGGATTGACTTTCATGCAAATTGTGGTTAGAAAATATTCGCAGCAATATTAGTTTTTAATTTGTCTCACATTGAAAACTGTTTGAGAAATTATTGAGTAGCAATGCATTTCAATTTGAGGATTACAATTGAGAGATTATTGCTATTGTGTTGAATTTTACTGTTGAGGGTAATGTCTGTTTTTTGTTGAGAACGCGATTTTCTCAACAATTTCTCAACTTGAATATTACCCTAATCCTTTGAAAAAATGTTTGAAAAATTATTGCATTTTAGTATTTTTCAAACGTTTGTGTTTATTGGGAATAAACACAGGATGAGCGTTTTTCAAATGCAACAACTTTTCAGTTTGAGGGTAACTATAATTATCAACATAAATTCAACTTGACTTGAAACAGCTCATATTCAATACATCTTCAAATTGTTTGCGAATTACTTCCAATTTGCCAAAATGTTGACGAAATCTTTGAAAAGGGGTTGAAGATAATATGAGAAAACTTTGACAAAACACTACCCTAAAATGCAACGAAAAAACCATGTGGTTTTCAATACTTGTTTGTGCAACGAAGTTCGTGGTCAATTGAAAGAAATAAAAAACATTTTAGACAAAAAACTGAATTTACTCCAAATAGTTTCTAATAATACGTAAGTGAAAATAAAAAAATGATATGAAACTTTAAGGAAGACGCTAAATTATATCTCTTTGCCGAAAACTAAAATTATGGATTCTACGTTCTTTAAAACATTAAAAAGCTGACCGATGAAAAAATGTTGGACAAGTAACTGGAACTGCTTCAAATAGTTTATAATAATTGGTAAGTCAATATGAAAAATTAAATCAACACTTTAGAGAAGTCACTAAATTTAAATCTCATTGCAGAAAACTAAAATATTTGGATGCTGCATTCTTGGAAACATTAAGAGGTTGACCAATGAAAAATGATGGTGGCTTATCGAAAAGAGAAAGTTTCCATAAATCAAAGTACAATGAATTAAACTTGGTATTTATGCTTTTCCATATCAACTACTGGGTGATAATTCGCATCACGCCTATAGTTTAATTTACATCGCATCATCGGTTTAATTTGATATTTTGTGAATTGAAATTGCTGGAAATTTATTCTAACTCTCTAGTCATCAAGTTCCTTGCTAATTTCCCGAATTTTAATGAGTTTTACAAGAATTTTGTGACACCAACGTTCTTGAGGAATTTTGTGGGTTTCAATACATTTTGTGCCACGAAGTACGTGGTCAGTTATTTTTATTGGCATAAAACTGAAATTAATCCAAAACGGTAATTATAATTGGTAAGTCAAAATAAAAAGTGAAATGAAAACGTAATGGAAATCACAAAACTCGATTGTTTTGCAGAAAACTAAAATCATTGGATGTTATATTCTTGGGAGATGTTGACCGGTGAAAAAATGATGAAGGAAACAACAAAGAAAAGATTCCAGAAAACTTGCAAAGTGCAACCAATTAAAACAAAGTGCAGCAGTTCCTAAATCAAGAACTTCTGGATGAAAATGTGCATTACATCAATTTACATTCCGTCATCAGTTTGATATTTTGTGAATTCCTCTTGATGGAATCTATTCTAACACGCAGGCCAGCAAGTTCCTCGATAGTAATTATTTGAAATTGTCAGCATATTAATTAATAATTAGTTAATTAATAGTTATGTGACACCAACATTATGGGGGAAATTATACATGAAAAATGTTTAAGTTATTTAAAGTTGTATTGATAGTTTTAGTTATTAATACCTTTAATAAGATAATTATGTTTTGATTGGTATTATAACATATTATTATTTTTATATAGTGTTAATGTTATTTTTAATATTATTATATTTTTAACGAAAAAAATTAATAAAATTTACAAAATCACTAGAAATTTAGTGTTGACTTTCAGTAAGAACTGGGATTGACTTTCATGCAAATTGTGGTTAGAAAATATTCGCAGCAATATTAGTTTTTAATTTGTCTCACATTGAAAACTGTTTGAGAAATTATTGAGTAGCAATGCATTTCAATTTGAGGATTACAATTGAGAGATTATTGCTATTGTGTTGAATTTTACTGTTGAGGGTAATGTCTGTTTTTTGTTGAGAACGCGATTTTCTCAACAATTTCTCAACTTGAATATTACCCTAATCCTTTGAAAAAATGTTTGAAAAATTATTGCATTTTAGTATTTTTCAAACGTTTGTGTTTATTGGGGTTAGAGGAAAGCGAGATTTTAAAGTATTTTAATTGGTGGCTATAGACAATGTATTTTATAATTTTAGAGAACCGGAAATAATTATAATAATAATTATAATTATAAATATAATTATATTGGTGGATTTAGTGATTTTTTTATTTATTTTGCGGTGTGAAAGCGAGACCAGTGTCAAGTAAGTTGTTAAATAGACATATATGAGGATTGTGTGGTAATTTGAAGTTTTCTGATATTAAAGGAAAAGCCTCCTGGACGAACAGGAGGCCGATATTTTTTGGTATTATCCACTTGGGATCACCGGAGGGACGAGAACAGTGTACTCTAGGAAAGAAAGAACGTCAGTGAAGATTGGATTTGTCCCTTTATGGAAGCAGCCAACTTTATTGGATTAAAAGTATTGGCACAGGGTGAATCTTTGTGTTCCTAAGGTAGGACGTATTGTAGAGTGAAGAGACAATTTTTATGGAAGCAGCCAACTTTATTGGATTAAAAGTATTGGCACAGGGTGAATCTTTGTGTTCCTAAGGTAGGACGTATTGTAGAGTGAAGAGACAATTTTTAAGGGACCGGCCGTGCAATTGTCATAGTGAAAGACGGCCTATTTTTTGGAAATCCAAGATTTATATTTCGCGATCGTAAACCCAGAGTTGGGGAAACTAATTTATCCACTGGTGCGCCTAAAAGAAGCCACAAGATTATTATCATAAATCGTGTTTTTTTATTGTTACACACACGTATGCAACAAAAATCTGAATTTGAAATTTTTTTGTTAGATTTAATATTTTTTGTGTTATTAAAACTTCCCCTTGAGAGTAACGTTTGTCAAAGGATTTGCAAAGACTTGGTGCGGTAAGGTAGGGTATTTGCCCATTTTTACTGTCTCCTCCCCTGACTAAGTGAGCTCCCTTAGGTAGGCTGTAGGTGAATCAGTGTTGCCCTTTAGTGTAGCATGACATTTTTGTTATCTTCAATCTTTGCAGGTTCTTGGGTTAGGTCAATATAAGTGTCCACATTGTGTTCATTAAATGATCTCTGGTTTTGAGTTAGATATCGGGTCTACTGGACCATTCGTTGAATTGCTTGTTAAAAAACAAAATATCGTTTATTGGCGTGATAGTCTTGATTAATTGTTAAAGAAAGTAGTAAGTCTATATTTTGCGAGTTATTTTTTATTTCATTTATTATTCTCCAAAATAATATTTGGAAGGCCTATAAGAATTTGATAATAATTAAGTGATAGAAAAATATAAAATAAAAATAATAGAATTAACAATTTTAAAGAAAAACAAGTATATACGGCCGTAAGTTCGGCCAGGCCGAAGCTTATGTACCCTCCATCATGGATTGCGTAGAAACTTCTTCTAAACACTCCCATCCACAATCGAATTACTTAAGTTGCGGTAACGCTTGCCGATGGCAAGGTATCTTAAAACCTCCTCACACCATCTTCTAAATTGTATGTAAGTCCATACGTGGTATATATTAAATCAAAAAAGATCGATCCAATACGTACACTAATAGAAAAAATTACGTTCCGTAGTCGTGAACGGACGGTGACAAAATGAAACGGAAACGTTCACAAAAAAATCAAAACGGAATGTTCACTATTTCGTCCACGGGCGTTCACGATTTCATGAACGGCATTCGTTTTTCTTTGGCCATGACAAGTCTTAAAATAATCGTTAGATGTTATTATGGTAACTCCCTCGGTGGTACAATGTGATAAGGCGACTGTTAACGCATGGTGCAGAAAACACAGGTTCGAGTCACGCCAGCAGAAATCTTTTTTTTTTAATTTTGTTTATAAAGTCGTAACCATAGCGTTGTCAGATCATGAACGCTGGTTGTTGTTTTGACAACGCATGGTGTCATTTTATCGTTGTCAGATTGACACCGCCTGTTCTCAGTTTGACACCACATGTGTGTTGATTCACTTTCATGAACGAATCGTTTTGAAATGAGCACGCCGTGCATGATTTTTTCTATGAGTGTATATAATTCAGTTTGACAAAGTAGACATAAAATTTTGACAAAATTTTCTACAGAAATAAAATTTTAACAAAATTTTCTATAGAAATAAAATTTTCACAAAATTTTCTATAGAAATAAAAAATTTTGACAAAATATTCTATAGAAAGAAAATTTTGACAAAAATTTCTACAGAAATAAAATTTTAACAAAATTTTCTATAGAAATAAACTTTTGACAAAATTTTCTATAGAAATAAAATCTTGGTAGATTATTTGTGGCTCGAGTGGCAACCATGATTATGAACCGAATAAAATTTGAACAAAATTTTCTATGGAAATAAAATTTTGACAAAATTTTCTATAGAAATAAAATTTTGAAAATAATGAAAATTTTATTATGAACCGAATACAATTTTAACAAAATTTTCTCTAGAAATAAAATTTTGACAAAATTTTCTATAGAAATAAAATTTTGACAAAATTTTCTATAGAAATAAAATTTTGGTAGATTATTTTTGGCTCTAGTGGCAACCATGATTATGAACCGATATGGACCAATTTTTGTGTGATTGGACCAATTTTGGTATGGTTGTTAGCGACCATATACTAACACCACGTTCCTAATTTGAACCGGATCGGATGAATTTTGCTCCTCCAAGAGGCTCCGGAGGTCAAATCTGGAGAACGTTTTATATGGGGGCTATATATAATTATGGACCGATATGCACCAATTCTGTGACGGTTGTTAAAGATCATATACTGACACCATGTTCGCAAGCCAAATCTGGGGATCGGTTTATATGAGGGCTATATACAATTATGCATTTTTGCATGGTTGTTAGAGACCATATACCAACATCATGTACCAAATTTCAGCCGGATCGGATGAAATATGCTTCTCTTAGAGGCTCCACAAGCCAAATCTGGGGATCGGTTTATATGGGGGCTATATATAATTAAAGACCGATATGGACCAATTTTTGCATGGTTGTTAGAGATCATATACCAACATCATGTACCAAATTTCAGCCGGATCGGATGAAATTTTCTTCTCTTTGAGACTCCGCAAGCCAAATCTGGGGATCGGTTTATATGGGGGCTATATATAATTATGGACCGATGTGGACCAATGTTTGCATGGTTGTTAGAGACCATATACCAATACCATGTACCAAATTTCAGCCGGATCGGATGAAATTTGCTTCTCTTTTAGGCTCCGCATGCCAAATCTGGGGATCGGTTTATATGGGGGCTATATATAATTATGGACCGATGTGGACCAATTTTTGCACGATTGTTAGAGACCATTTGCCAACACCATGTACCAAACTTCAGCCGGATCGGATGAAATTTGCTTCTCTTTTAGGTTCCGCAAGCCAAATCTGGGGATCGGTTTATATGGGGGCTATATATAATTATGGACCGATGTGGACCAATTTTTGCATGGTTGTTAGAGACCATATATCAACACCATGTACCAAATTTCAGCCGGATCGGATGAAATATGCTTCTGTTAGAGGCTCCACAAGCCAAATCTGAGGGTCCCTTTATATGGGGGCTATACGTAAAAGTGGACCGATATGGCCCATTTTCAATACCATCCGACCTACATCGATAACAACTACTTGTGCCAAGTTTCAAGTCGATAGCTTGTTTCGTTCGGAAGTTAGCGTGATTTCAACAGACGGACGGACGGACGGACATGCTTAGATCGACTCAGAATTTCACCACGACCCAGAATATATATACTTTATGGGGTCTTAGAGCAATATTTCGATGTGTTACAAACGGAATGACAAAGTTAATATACCCCCATCCTATGATGGAGGGTATAATAAAGGGGGCAGAATAATTTATATTACGGTTATAGGAAATTATTGTTATTATTGTTATTTTTACATATAGTCGATGCTAGAATAAGGGAACAATCTTTAGTAAATAAATATGGCTTACTTTTGATGTTTTGTAACGAATCCATGATGTGTTGAGTTTGGACTTTTGGGGGAAATTACGTGAGGTAAGTGTTGTGATGTGAGCGTGATTCCGGGGTCAAGTTAATTGAATGGGATGTCCACTTGACCACGGTAGGGTTGGGCGGCTGGAGGTGTCCATCTACCGTGGTGCAATGGTTAGCATGCCCGCCTTGCCTACATAAGGTCGTGGGTTCGATTCCTGCTTCGACCGAACACCAAAAGTTTTTCAGCGGTGGATTACCCACCTCAGTAATGCTGGTGACATTTCTGAGGGTTTCAAAGCTTCTCTAAGTGGTTTCACTGCAATGTGGAAAGCCGTTCGGACTCGGCTATAAAAAGGAGGTCCCTTGTCATTGAGCTTAACATGGAATCGGGCAGCACTCAGTGATAAGAGAGAAGTTCACCACTGTGGTATCACAATGGACTGAATAGTCTAAGTGAGCCTGATACATCGGGCTGCCACCTAACCTAACCTAACCTAACCTATCTACCTCCCACTTGCGTGAATCTGTGCTTTGTGAAGTAAAGTATTTTGTTTTGTTTCATTTTTGTTTATTTTATTGGCTACGGTCCTAGAGCGGAAATGATGGGTTGGAACCTGCCCTGGGTTGGCGATTAGAGCTAGCTGGTGCCCGAAATCATTTCTTTCAGCCGCACAATAGGTCACCGTAACAATTCCTTCTCTGCGTGTACTTAACAAAATATCTCCAAAATATTTCCGGCATTTTTGCAATTTTGGTGCAATTCATTGCATAATTCTGTCAATTTTAATTTCAATTTAATTTTTTGTCAATACACCAATAAATTTGTTGCAGGTCATTGATAGACTCCAACAAACCACATACAAATTTTTTCGTTCAAATTCAAAAATATTTGTTGAGGATTAAACGTAACGTTCAACATATATTTTGTACTGTTGGATGCTCAACAAATTACTTACAAATTATGTTATTGAGAACACGAATTATTTGTTGCCTTCTGATGGTAACGATTGCTAACAACTTTTTTGTAATAATGGTTATTAAAAGTACAAATTAGTTTGTTGCAGGAAAATTAACAAATTTTGTTATTGGTTTTCCAACAAAAGTTATTGGTTCTAAAACTTATTATTATCTGTGCAGTGTAATAAAAACATATGTTCAACATGTATAAATGATATTTATTTCCAATTAAATAATGCTAATGTTCTTTGTTAACTATGCGATTTTGAAAACAAATTACTTAAATGAATTCTTATTTATTTATTACTTAATTTATTATAATTACAAATTATAATAAACTTATTTATACGGGCACTAGCAACTGGAGGCTATCGGCCTATATAATTTTTATATTAACGAATTTTTATGTTTACAGGAAGCAATAGTAGCCAGGGATGGAAAATACAATTTTTAAGAAAGTACAAAAAAGGTATTTTTTTGAGCAAAAAAGTACTTTTCACTAAATTTGAACAAAAATTCCATTGGAAGATTATTGTCAAGAGCTCCTTTAGACTGAATTTGAAAGACAATAAAATTTTGTTTGCAACTCCTCAATTGTAAATATTTTTTTAGTTTTATATCCGCTTACAAAGACTGCCGTAGTATTGCAATCACGGTTGCCACAGTTGTACTTCATGGTACATCATAAATTTTCTGTAGATAAATTAAAGTAAATTTTTGACAAAATTTTCTAATGAAATAAAATTTTAACAAAATTGTTTATAGAAATAAAATTTTGATAAAATTTTCTATAAAAATAAAATTTTGACAAAATTTTCCAAAAGAAAACAATTTTGACAAAATTTTCTGTAGAAGTAAAATGTTTACAAAATTTTCTGATTTATTCTGCAAATGCGCCGACAAAAACTGCATGACGTTAGATAAATTTCCTCATGACTGCCACCTACTGTCGCATTTTCGCTTGACAGTTTCGTTCTCTTGTTTTCTTAATACTCTCTGGGTACTACTCGCTGTGCGTTGCCATATATTTTTTTTTGGTTGGCTTCCCCTGTAGGCCTACTAACCAAAATGTGCACATTGTTGTTGCATTACATGCTTTATCAATGATAATAAAAGCTTATAGAGTACTGGGTACATGAGCTACTATTGCTTCCTGTAAACATAAAAATTCGTTAATATAAAAATTATATAGGCCGATAGCCTCTAGTTGCTAGCAGGGCTGTGGAGTCGAGCCAATTTTGCTCGACTCCGACTCCAGCATTTTTCATCAGCTCGACTCCGACTCCGGAGTCGACTCCGGGTAATATAACTAAATCTCATTTTAATACCACTACTTTGTAGTTCTATTGTGGGGGTACCGTAAGTAAGTAAGATCGATATAAAGTATCGTTTTTATTTATGTGTGCAAAAAAAGGTCTTAATTTCACATTAGCTGCCAATTGAACTCTTATTTCAAATTTAGGGCAATGTTTAATAAATAAAATAATGATATAAATACCCATCATTATATGAGAAGATACCAACAGTATATGTATTTGTGGACCAAAGTTATTGATACTATCTCAAATCCTTTAAATTTGTTGCGAGCTATATAAAGGTTTATATTCCCATATGCATCAATTTGAATCTGAATTGATTTAGACAAAATTGTATATACTTCTACAAAATCTATGTACTTAAAATTTAAATCTAAATCTAAAATTATGGGACGTAACACAATTTTAACAAAAAATAAAAATGCAAGGAAAGTCTAAAGTCGGGCGGGCCGGTTATAATATACTCTGCACAACTTTGTATTTAGATCTATATTTTGATAAAATCTCAAATCAGACTTCTACAAAATCTCGGGCAATATTTGGGAAATATTTATAATTGTTTAGACAATTTCGCAAAAATGCATTTATGATTCATTCATTGAAAATTTTGAAAATTTGAGTCATTTCTACAAGTTTTCGACTTAGCAGTGAGTGTCAGTGAGCATACAATTTTGGAAAATAAGTAAAATTTTGGAAGTAGTAAATAAAATATATATTGCAAAATTTTGCAAAATTTTCTACAGAAACAAAATTTTGACTAAATTTTCTATAGAAATAAAATTTTGAATAAAATTTTTATAGAAATAAAATTTGGAAAATTTTTTATAGAAATAAAAGTTTAAAAAAATTATCAATAGAAATACAATTAAAAAAAAAATTGTGTAACAAACGAAATTTTGCAAAATTTTCTATAGAAATAAAATTTTGCAAAATATTCTATAGAAACAAAATTTTGACTAAATTTTCTATAGAAATAAAATTTTGACCAAATTTTATATAGAAAAAAATATTTCTATAGTAATAAAATTTTGAATACATTTTTTATAGCAGTGAGTATCAGTGAGCATCAGTAAGAAAAAAAAATTGAGAAAATTTGCTAAAGAATTAAAATTTGATATTTTTTTCTTATAGAAATAAAATTTTGAAAAAATTATCAATAAAAATACAATTTTAGAAAAATTTTTGTGTAGTAAATAAAATTCTGCAAAATATTCTACAGAAACAAAATTTTGACTAAATTTTCTATACAAATAAAATTTTGACCAAATTTTCTAATAAAAAAATCTATTACTATAAAATTTTGACAAAATTTTATATAGAAATAAAATTTTGACTTAAATTTTTATAGAAATAAAATTATCAATAGAAATAAAATTTTGCAACATATTCTATAGAAACAAAATTTTGTCTCAATTTTCTATAGAAATAAAATTTTGACTCAATTTTCTATAGAAATAAAATTTTGACTAAATTTTCTATAGAAAAAAATATTTCTATAGTAATAAAATGTTGAATAAATTTTTTATAGAAATAAAATTTTGACAAAATTTGCTATAGAAACAAAATGTTGACAAAACTTTTTATAGAAATAACATTTTGACAAAATTTTCTATAAAAAAAAACAACTTTGAAAATTTTTTTCTGTCAATATTCCACATGTTTGTATATGGCCTTAAAATAAAATTTAAAAAATTAATTTCGATTCTTCGAAATATTTCAAATAAATTGATATGGGCATTAAAATGGATCGATTCAGCCCATCTGCTAGTCTAACATTCTAGGAAACATAAAAAGATAGCCGTAATTGGAAGTTGATTTTCATTTACTATCATGCTGTACATTGATCGAATGAATAACGAAATGGAAATTAATTTGCATAAAAACTTGCTTAGTTACAAAAATGTGAAGTGTTTTAAAAAATTTGGTTTAGCCGGAGTCGGAGTCGAGCAAAATTTTTACGACTCCGACTCCAGCAAAATCTTCAGACTCCGACTCCAAGACTCCGACTCCGGCTCCACAGCCCTGGTTGCTAGTGCCCGTATAAATAAGTTTATTATAATTTGTAATTATAATAAATTAAGTAATAAATAAATAAAAATTCATTTAAGTAATTTGTTTTCAAAATCGCATAGTTAACAAAGAACATGAGCATTATTTAATTGGAAATAAATATCATTTATACATGTATACATTTTGTTGTAATATTTCTTGATGCCGAACAATGAAGACATATTTCTAAACTGGACTACTTCAATAATTTAGATTGCATTTGTTTTATATAAATCACCTTTTGCTCCAGTTTCGTTAACGACATATTTTTTACATATGTTACCTTTTGACGTACTGCAAAATAAATATACCGCAGTCAAAGTTATCGTGCTGTTTATCGGCATTTAATTTTACAACTCTCCACCTCTCATCCTTAAGCTCAGATAACTCTTTTAAATAATAATTTTCAAAAGTTTCTATTTTTTCTGCTTCTTTGGGTCAAGGCAGCAAATTTCCTTTTTTCCACATTTACTATTACAAGATAAAAATGATTGTAAAGTAATTGCGGTATTAATAACGATGTTGTACAATTATTCATTGCGTCCTGTAGTATAAGACGGTTACTGAAACAATAATTATCTATTTGAACGGGAACTCCTTTAAAACTTGAATTATTTTCTTTGAGAATTACTGCGAGACCAGCATTAACAACATTATTTCGTAGCCACAGTTGTAGTTGCAATGTTTCCAATTCAAACAATGAAATGGCGTAATTTCCATCAGGGCTGTGGAGCCGGAGTCGGAGTCTGAAGATTTTGCTGGAGTCGCAGTCGGAGTCGTAAATATTTTGCTCGACTCCGACTGAACTAAATTTTTTAAAACACTTTACATTTTTGTAACTAAGCAACTTTTTACAAAAAATAGTTTCCATTGCGTTATTCATTCGATCAATGTACAGCATGATTGTAAATGAAAATCAACTTCTTTTCTTCTTCTCTTCTTTTTATATTTCCTAGAATGCTAGACTAGCAGATGGGCTGGATCGATCCATTTTAATGCCCATATCAATTTATTTGAAATATTTCGAACAATCGATATTATTTTTATTTTAATTTTATTTTAAGGCCATATACATATGTGGAATATTGACTGAAAATTTTTTCAAAGTTGTTTTTTATAGAAAATTTTGTCAATTTTGTCTATAAAAAGTTTTGTCAAAATTGTATTTCTATAGCAAATTTTATCAAAATTTTATTTCTATAAAAAATTTATTCAAAATGTTATTACTATAGAAATATTTTTTTCTATAGAAAATTTAGTCAAAATTTTGTTTCTATAGAATATTTTGCAAAATTTTATTTCTATAGAAAATTTTGCAAAATTTTGTTTGCTACACAATATTTTTTAATTGTATTTCTATTGATAATTTTTTCAAACTTTTATTTCTATATTTTGCCAAATTTTATTTCTATAAAAATTTTATTCAAAATTTTATTCTATATATTTGGTCAAAATTTAATTTCTATAGAAAATTTTGCCAAAATTTTATTTCTATGGAAAATTTAGTCAAAATTTTGTTTCTGTAGAAACAAAGTCTAGGTCGCACTTTTAGTCCAGTCGACTTCAAATGTGGCACAAGTATATATATATATATATATATATATATATATATATATATATATATATATATATATATATATATATATATATATATATATATATATATATATATATATATATATATATATATATATATATATATATATATATATATATATATATATATATATATATATATATATATATATATATATATATATATATATATATATATATATATATATATATATATATATATATATATATATATATAAGTCCCGATATGGACTTATATGGCCCCAGAAGCCAGAGATTTACCCTAATTTGCTTAAAATTTTGCACAAGAAGAACAATTAGTACTATAGTCAAGTGTGCCAAATTTTATTGAAATCGGTTCAGATTTAGATATAGTTCCCATATATCTTCCGCCCGATATGGATTAATACGATCTTAGAAGCCAGAGTTTTACCCCAATTTGGTTGAAAACTTGCACAGGGAGTAGAAATAGCATTGTTGCTATGCGTGCCAAATTTGATTGAAATCGGCTTATATTTAGATATAGCTCCCATATATATATGTTTTTCTGATTTCGACAAAAATGGTCAAAATACAAACATTTTCCTTGTAAAATGACTTTAATTTTCCTTAACTTCGAATACATATATATCAAGCGATAAATCATAAATAAACTTTTGCGAAGTTTCCTTAAAATTGCTTCAGATTTAAATGTTTCCCATATTTATACACTTCACCACTACTGTGGTACAGGGTATAATAAGTTTGTGCATTTATATGTAACGCCAAGAAGGAGTAATCATAGACCAACATTTTAGTATACGGATCGGCTTAGAATTAAAATCTGAGTCGATTTAGCGATGTCCGTCTGTCTGTCTGTTGATGTATTTTTGTGTGCAAAGTACAGCTCACAGTTTTAGTCCGATTGTCCTAAAATTTGGTATAGGGTCCTGTTTCGGCTCAAAGACGATCCCTATTGATTTTGGAATTGATTGATTTTGATTTTCACCGATCTGGTCATAATTGGCGTGTATATCAACCGATCTTCCTCAAATTCCGTACATCCGAATATTTTATGAGTCTCGAAAAACTTGCAAAATATCAGCCAAATCGGTTCATATTTAGATATAGCTCCCATATATAGCTTTCGCCCAATTTACGCTCATTTGCCCACAGAGGCCAATTTTTTGCTCCGATGTAGTTGAAATTTTGCATAGGGAGTAGAATTAGCATTGTAACTATGCGTGTCAAATTTGGTTGAAATCGGTTCAGATTTGGTATTATCTCCCATATATAGCTTTCGCCCGATTTACACTCATATGACCACAGAGGCCAATTTTTAACTCCGATTTAGTTGAAATTTTGCACAGGGAGTAGAATTAGCATTGTAGCTATGCGTTCCAAATTTGGTTGACATCGGTTCAGATTTAGATATAGCTCCAATATATATATATATATATATATATATATATATATATATATATATATATATATATATATATATATATATATATATATATATATATATATATATATATATATATATATATATATATATATATATATATATATATATATATATATATATATATATATATATAGATTTTGTAAAAGTCTATCAAATTCTGTCCAAATCGAATGATATTTAAATGTATGTATTTGGGACAAACCTTTATATATAGCACCCAACACATTTGACGGATGTGATATGGTATCGAAAATTTAGATCTACAAAGTGGTGCAGGGTATAATATAGTCGGCCCCGCCCGACTTTAGATTTTCCTTACTTGTTTTTACACCAAAATGTTCGTATTGATGTCAGCTATCATGTTCCTATATTCAAATTTTCTAGGTTTTTAATATGTGGACACCAGGCGTTGGTTAGTGTCCTGGCCACCAGTTTCAACACTTAAATATAGAATTTGACTAGGAACCGAGCTGATTTGGAACATACGTTATACCTCAAAATATTCGTATCATGTTCCTTTGTCCAAATTTTCTAGGTTTTTAATATGTGGACACTAAGCTGGATTTAGTGTCCTGGTCATCTAATTCCGATGGAAACCTTCAATGGGTGAACCCCGGAACAAGTTTTTTGAAAACATTTTTACTGGAAATTATGCCTAATGTGATTTCCTAACATTTGGAGAGGTTTCCCTTTCAAAAAATGTACAGGTAGTCAGCGGTCGCTGGGGTTTTTTGTCCTGCCCTCCAGTTGATGGAATTAAAATCTGGAATTTGCCAAGGAACCGATCTGATGTTCGTATTGATGTCAGCTTTCATGTTCATTTGTCCAAATTTTCTAGGTTTGTTAATATGTGGACACCAGGCGTTGGTTAGTGTCCTGACCACCAGTTTCAACACTGAAATCTGGAATTTGACTGGGAAGCGAGCTGATTTGGAACATGTGTGATACCTCAAAATGTTCGTATTGATGTCAGCTATCATGTTTCTTCGTCCAAATTTTCTAGGTTTTTAGTATGTGACCTCCAGGCTGGATTTAGTGTCCTAAACTTCGAGTTGCACATAGAAATCATTGATTTCTGAAGCAAGCTAAGTGATTTGGACAATGAATCATACTTTAAATTGTAGCTAAAGAATTAGTCTACATGTTTAGAACTTCCTAAGCATTAGTAATTGGACAGGTTTCGTATATTTTTGTCCAGGAATCTCGTTCTCCATTGAAATTTCAGCTCCGAACAGTTGATAAGAAGGTACTTTTTCAGTTTTTGCCGTCTCTGTGTCACCCTGTGAACAGACTAATTTTTTGTTACTAGCGACGTCGCTAACTTCACGGAGGTCTTATACGGTGTTCTCACCAAGCATGTTTTGGGGTTTGAAATGTTTTCCTTTTATAAGCACTTCAAAACGAGTCGTTTTCGCCATACTAAAAAACAAGTTCAAAACACAAGTTTTCCTCCAAAACACGTCAATTTTAGAATGTGAACCCACATAATTTGGAATATACCCCGAATAACATACATTATTCAAAATATATGTCAAAATATTGATATAAGTTTCATAGAAAAAAAAAAGAATAAACAAAGGCTTTTAAGAACATGGACATGTGAAAATAACATAAAAAATTGTTTCCCTTTGCGCTCGCGGTAATTATTTGGACATTGGTTGCATATATGTGAATTTCGAGTAAATGTGAATTTCTAGTTTCCATGGTAACTGTCAAACTAAAACATCTCAACCCGGTGTGAACGGTGAAATGTTTTGGAAAAACGAATGAGGAAAACGAGTCGGTGGGAACATAGCATTAATGGTCGTAGATTCTTTTAGCCAGTGTTGCCAACTCCCCAAGGCAAAAAACAACAAAAATATATTATAAATTCTAACATACCACTTCCGACCACCAATTAAATGCTCTACTAAAAAACGCTCGGAAGATGTACGAGTATAACAGAACTTTTGTGTATTTGAATTTGTAATTTTATGAAGTTATGAACCGCTATTCCCGTATACTCCTTGATCAGTTTTAATGCTTTCATGGGAGTCACCGTGGTGCAATGGTTAGCATGCCCGCATTGCATACACAAGGTCGTGGGTTCGATTCCTGCTTCGACCGAACACCAAAAAGTTTTTCAGCGGTGGATTATCCTACCTCACTAATGCTGGTGACATTTCTGAGGGTTTCAAAGCTTCTCTAAGTGGTTTCAGTGCAATTTGGAACCGTTCGGACTCGGCTATAAAAAGAAGGTCCCTTGTCATTGAACTTAACATGGAATCGGGCAGTACTCTGTGATAAGAGAGAAGTTCAGCAATGTGGTATTACGATGGACTGAATAGTCTAAGTGAGCCTGATACATCGGGCTGCCACCTAACCTAACCTAATACTTTCATCCAATTCATTTTGATAAGGAATGTCTTTCAACTTTCAAAACATTAATATATGGAAGGAGTCTATTGCTTATTTCAGTTGTGCGTGCTTTTGTAAATTTCATACAAACGTTTTTAATGACATCTTTATCAAGTTCAAAAATTCCCTAGACTTTTCTACAGAATGCCCTAAATAATTAATTAAAAAATAATCAATACCACCTTCATAACAATCAAATTCTATATTTGGCAATAAAGTTGAGTTTTTTAAGCTCTTGAAAGTCTATCCAAATTTGTTTATACCATCCACCATAGAATGGGGGTATATTAACTTTGTCATTCAGTTTGTAACACATATTGCTCTAAGACCCCATAAAGTATATATATTCTGGGTCGTGGTGAAATTCTGAGTCGATCTGAGCATGTCCGTCCGTCCGTTTGTTGAAATCACGCTAACTTCCGAACGAAACAAGCTATCAACTTGAAACTTGGCACTAGTAGTTGTTATTGATGTAGGTCGGATGGTATTGCAAATGGGCCATATCGGTCCACTTTTAGGTATAGCCCCAATATAAAGGGACCCTCAGATTTGGCTTGCGGAGCCTCTAACAGAAGCACATTTCATCCGATCCGGCTGAAATTTGGTACATGGTGTTAGTATATAGTCTCTAATGACCATCAAAAATTGGTCCCCATCGGTCCATAATTATATATAGCCCCCATATAAACCGATCCCTCGATTTGGCTTGCGGGACATCTGAGAGAAGCAAATTTCATCCGATCCGGTTGAAATTTGGTACATAGTGTTGGTGTATGGTCTCTAACACCAATGCAAAAATTGGTCGAAATCGGTCCATAATTATATATAGCCCCCATATAAACTGATCCTCAGATTTGACCTCCGGAGCCCCTTGGAAGAGCAAAATTTATCCGATTCGGTTGAAATTTTGTACGTGATGTTAGTATACGGTTATCCAACAACCATGCAGGAATTGGTTATCAGTCCATAATTATATATAGCCCCCATATTAACCGATCCCCAGATTTGACCCCGGGTGCCTTTCAGAGAAGCAAAATTCATCCGATCTGGTTGAAATTTGGTACGTGGTGGTAGTATATGATATTTAACAAGCATGCCAAAAGTGCTCCATATCAGTCCATAGTCATGTATAGCCCCCATATAAACCGATCCCGAGATTTGGTTTTGGAGCCCCTTGGAGGAGCAAAATTCATCCGAGTCAGTCGAGATTTGGTTCATTGTGCTAGTTTATGGCCGTTAACAACCATACCTTACTAGGTCCATATCGGTCTATAGTTATATATAGACCTCAGATAAATCGATCCCCAATCACACAAAAATTGGTCCCATATTTCAATTCTGTCTCTCTACGTACCGTGAAAAAATTCATATCGATTCGTAATTATTTGTAGACTTACCTATACATACCTATATACCTATTTTTGTCTAATATATACAACGTATGGACTAACTAACAACTTTCGTAGAAGTTTCTACGCAAACCATGGTGGAGGGTAAATAAGATTCGGCCTCTAGTCTTATGACGATTTGTCAGGAATGAATCTAAATCGGACCATTTAGGAAAAACCGTCTTATCGGAATGGGGTTTGCTCCCACAAGGTGAGAGTAGAATTTGGAAGACGGTTTGAACATATAAATGTAAAGATAGGGTACCATGTGTCGACCTGTATGTCGTACTGTTTCAGAATTGACATAATGGTATTCATATCCCTTTGTAGTCGTTTCAGGGCAGCGCCAGATTCTGTTGCAGTGGCTGGGAGACCAAACAAGCTCTTAAGTTGAATGTTCACAAGGACCCGCTTGGTTTCGTAACGCGCAGAAAGACTTCTCCAAGCGATCTCAAGGTTACCATTAGTACGGCGCAATTTGCCAACAATATCATGAGGTTCCCCCTGTGTCCGTTGATTGAGATGGAACAATTTATCCACGGAGCTCAACCTAGGATTATTCAAGCAAACTGCTGTGAATATATCCCTAAACGTGGGCCATGGCGGTAATTTAAACCCGGACGGAGCCCCTGATACCATAATGTTTTCAATCACATTCGAAGAAATAGGCTGCTGGCCTGGATTCCTCATTGGTGCAGACAAATCGGATAAAAGCTCACATAATCGGACCTTACACCGACAATAAGATATTGTTACGAATTTGATAATTATAGATATAAGTTTATTTAAATTAGTTTCCGTTAATTTAAAATTTCAAATTGTAACGATAAAATTTCGCTATCACTTGTTGGAATCATCTATTCATTTTCTAGTATTTTCCTGAATTTCTTTTATGTTCTTTTGTTTGCTTACCGAAATGTTAGTTCTTACTCTCTCATAGAATATCAACCCCTTTGCTTTGTTATTCTGCATTCTCATTTCATCTCCTTGTCTATTGTCATTATTGTTGTTGTTGTAGTAATGCGAGCATATATCTATGTGAGTGTGTATGTGTTTGGCAGCCACCAGATGAACAACTTAATGGTCGTAGATCCTTCTAGCATTGTCTAAGAATGTTCTGGAGTTGCCAGAATATTGTAGTGCTACCAGAATGTTCTAGTATTGCCACACCGTCATATATAAAAGCGCTCGCATGCTGCTAACGAGTCAGTCTTAATTAAAGCGTCAAACGAATAACTTCAGTGTGAACGAATTGTAAAGTGTGAAGTCATAGTAAATAAATTGTAGATTGTCGTTATTTAAAAGAACTGTGTTTGAATTGTCGGGTAATTAAAACCGCCTAAATATAAAAACGTAACAATATATAGGTACTTTGAAATTTACCCTTAACTGTTTCCAATTCGGACGGAATTCCTTTGTCGCCATCTTTGTCATCATGTTCCTCCTCACCTTCGGCCTCGATGTCCTGAAGTCATTTATCATTGCAGAGTTTGAGCTCTCCCCACAATCCCTTCAATTCCTGTAGATGTGCCTCGAGAAGTAGGGATGACGACAAAGGGCATTCTTATCATTAAGGTTGGCTTCAAATTCCACTAACCTGTCCGAAATCCGAATAAATCGATTAAGGGATATGGTAAAATAAATCAAATGACGAAAAAGAGGGAACGGACCCGAACAACACAGTTTAATAAACCCCGATAGTAAGACCGAACGAATTTTTAATTAATCGACAGAAAAATAGCTACGATTGCACAGAAAATGAATAATTCGTGTCTTCGCTGAACCAACCAGATTGTTCCAAAAACATTACCAGACTGCTTAAGTTAACTTTTTTCAAGATCCGCCAGTAATCTGAAGCTATATGCTCCTAAAAGTTGCTAGCGCTTTCCACAAAATGCAGGACACTCACACAAGAGGTGTTTAATTGATTGTTTTTCCTCCGCATCATGACAGCTCATACAATAGCCATTATAAAGGGTGATTTGTTAAGAGCTTGATAACTTTTTTTAAAAAAAAAACGCATAAAATTTGCAAAATCTCATCGGTTCTTTATTTGAAACGTTAGATTGGTCCATGACATTTACTTTTTGAAGATAATTTCATTTAAATGTTGACCGCGGCTGCGTCTTAGGTGGTCCATTCGGAAAGTCCAATTTTGGGCAACTTTTTCGAGCATTTCGGCCGGAATAGCCCGAATTTCTTCGGAAATGTTGTCTTCCAAAGCTGGAATAGTTGCTGGCTTATTTCTGTAGACTTTAGACTTGACGTAGCCCCTCAAAAAATAGTCTAAAGGCGTCAAATCGCATGATCTTGGTGGCCAACTTACCGGTCCATTTCTTGAGATGAATTGTTCTCCGAAGTTTTCCCTCAAAATGGCCATAGAATCGCGAGCTGTGTGGCATGTAGCGCCATCTTGTTGAAACCACATGTCAACCAAGTTCAGTTCTTCCATTTTTGGCAACAAAAAGTTTGTTAGCATCGAACGATAGCGATCGCCATTCACCGTAACGTTGCGTCCAACAGCATCTTTGAAAAAATACGGTCCAATAATTCCACCAGCGTACAAACCACACCAAACAGTGCATTTTTCGGGATGCATGGGCAGTTCTTGAACGGCTTCTGGTTGCTCTTCACTCCAAATGCGGCAATTTTGCTTATTTACGTAGCCATTCAACCAGAAATGAGCCTCATCGCTGAACAAAATTTGTCGATAAAAAAGCGGATTTTCTGCCAACTTTTCTAGGGCCCATTCACTGAAAATTCGACGTTGTGGCAGATCGTAAGTCTATTCATGATGAAATGTCAAAGCATACTGAGCATCTTTCTCTTTGACACCATGTCTGAAATCCCACGTGATCTGTCAAATACTAATGCATGAAAATCCTAACCTCAAAAGAATCACCCTTTACTTCGCGGCAATTTTTTTTTGCAAAATCGCCTATCAGGCAGCGACCCGTTATAGCAGATATCAGGAGTGATATCTGACGTCTCGAGAACATTAGCATATCTAGTGTGCGGTTTAAGTTGAAATGGGGCCATATTTGCTTGGTGTCGTTACAACCCTTGCAATTCTCCCATCGAACATTTGCCATCATAACAGCCTTCTCACGCAGTATGAGCTTGTAGGTATCTAGGGGCATACCAGCAAATTTTAGTTCCCCTGGAATATGTAAGGTAGTCCCTAGCCTTGCCAACTCATCCGCTTCGTAGTTCCCCGGTATGTTCCTATGGCCAGGTACCCATATTAGGTGAATATTGTACTGCTCAGCCATCTCATTGAGAGATTTGCGGCAGTCGATGGCCGTTTTCTAGTTGAGGTACACAGAGTCCAAGGATTTTATTGCAGGTTGACTGTCTGAGTATATATTAATGCCCACATTTTTTGGAACATTACTTCTCAGCCAATTCGCCACCTCTCTTATTGCTAATATTTCAGCCTGAAAAACACTACAGTGATTAGGTAATCTTTTCGCTATTCGAAGTTCCAGATCATTAGAATATACTCCGAACCCCACTTGTCCATCCAATTTGGAGCCATAAGTGTAGAAATCTATATATTCTTTATTCCACGGGTCTGTGTACACCACGCCTCACTGTTGGGGATTAGAGTCTCAAACTTTTTGTCGAAAAGTGGACTCACCAAAGTGTAATCCACTACGTTAGGCACATCTGGCATTATTTTGAGGACCGAACTGTGCCCGTAACTTTTTTCCGACCACAGCGATAGCTCGCGCAACCGCACAGCCGTTGTTGCAGCTGACTGTTTGGCCAAAATGTCTAAAGGCAATAGATGCAGCATGACATTAAGGGAATTTGTTCCTGTCTTGCTGAATGCGTCTGAAATACACAAACACGCCATACGCTGAACTTTATCTAAACAAGTCGGTTTCTGAAGTGCCGGCCACCAGACTACAACACCATATAGCATTATAGGTCTAACCACTGCCGCGTATAGCCAATGCACAATTTTTGGTTTTAGTCCCCACTTTTTTCCTATTGCCTTTTTGCACGAGTACAAAGCTACAGTTGCTTTTCTCGCCCTTTCTTCAATATTAAGCTTAAAGTTCAGCTTCCTGTCCAAAATAACGCCAAGGTATTTTGCACACTCACCAAAGGGAATTTCAATACTCCCTAAGGAAATAGGCCTAACCGTGGGAGTTTTGCGATCTTTGCAGTACATGACTAATTCTGTCTTTGCAGGATTTACCCCAAGACCATTGTCTTTCGCCCATTTCTCAGTCATCCGGAGGGCCCTCTGAATAATATAACTGATTGTGGATGGGAATTTTCCCCTGACTACCAGAGTCACATCATCTGCGTATGCCACCACTTTTATCCTTTCTTTTTCTAGGGTAACCAGAAGGTTATTTATAGCAACATTCCAAAGAAGAGGTGATAGAACTCCTCCTTGGGGAGTGCCTCTGTTCACATACCTTTGTATGTTTGCTTGTCCTAGTGTGGCTGAAATACGTCTCTTCATTAGCAGTTCGTCTAACTGCATGAATATACATGGATCAACATTCAGAGTTGTCAGTCCATTTAATATCGAGCTCGGATGGACATTATTGAACGCCCCTTCGATGTCTAGAAACGCAACGATTGTGTATTCTTTGACAGATAGTGAGCTTTCAATAAAGCTGACCAGTTCATGTAATGCGGTCTCAGTAGACCTGCCCTTCGAGTATGCATGCTGTCGTTTCGAGAACAAACTTGAATCGATGCTAGTTCTAAGATAAATATCTATCATCCTCTCCAGAGTCTTAAGTAGGAATGAGGATAAGCTGATTGGTCGGAAATCCTTCGCCCTCGAGTGAGAGGCTTCTCCCGCTTTAGGTATGAACACGACTTTTGTTTCCCTCCACTTTCCTGGGATATATGATAAGTTGATACATCCTTTATATATCGCCGACAACCAGGGGATAATTTTGTCAGCCACATCTTGTAACTCCGCCGGAGTAATTCCATCAGGTCCGGGGGATTTGAATGGTCCAAAGCTATTTAGCGCCCATTTTATTCTAGTTTCCGATACAATTTCCTCGACAGGAAACGACCGCTAAGCAACTGTGGCTCCGCCAGTACATGGTTCAACCGTCTGATTTCCAGGAAAAGGTGTGTCCAAGCTTTCAGTGAAATGTTGAAGGCCTTAGTAATCCTCTCCACTGCGTGTTCGATATCTTGCACAGTGCTCATATTTGTCTCTGGTATTTCCCGTATCATCATATTGAACGATTTCCTATACCTATTCCAATCAGCTTTCCTAACATTTGGCGGAAATATGGTCTTGGTGGTATGAACATCAAATTTGAAACTGATATAGCGATGATCTGAGAAGCTTTGTTCACTTAAAACCTGCCACTCAGATATCATTTCATTCAGTTCTTGCGAGGCCAAGGTGATGTCCAAAACCTCTTGCCTGTTTTTAGTGACAAAGGTTGGGGCATCTCCCTTGTTGCAAACTACCAGATTAGTACGCAAAATGAACTCTATTAGCGACTCTCCCCTTGCATTAGTATCACTACTTCCCCATATACTATGATGTGTATTCTCATCGCATTCCATAATGAGTTTCGTCTTTGTTTTCAGTGACTCCTCCACTAAGGTCTTAACGGCACATGGAGGCATCTCCCGTTCATGTCCCATGTAGACCGAAGATACCCAATATTTGCATTTGGCCATTTCTAAACTGGCAGCGACAGTGTCAGTATTGCACATTGAAGGAAGCAGAAACAAGTTGAGCTCGTTTTTAGCAATTATACAGGCTCGATTTACATCATTACCAGTATACGGCAATAGTTTCAACCCAGGAGTACTTAATTCACATATTTTGTTTCTATAAACATATGGTTCTTGAATAAGAACTATATCTATGCCCCCTTTCATCAAGAGAACTTTTAAGGCAGCACATGCAGCCTTACAATGATGAAGATTTATCTGGAGGATCCGTACGACCATCGAGATTTTAAACAACCGTCACATCAGCCGCGTCAATCGAGTCATCAAGAATGTCCTCTTCAGAGATCTCGGTGACTCGCAATAACCATTGGTTCAACTTTGGTGAGTTCTGAGGCAATAGAAACCTCCTCTCGCATGTGGTGTCTATCCATGTCTTCAACTTTGGTATCTCCCTCGACTTCGCAAGAGGATCCGCTTACTTCTGATTCAGACAGAGGCTTGTCCATTTCTGAATCCTTTAGCTGATCGTTTTTATATACCTTCATTTGGATATAATGAAAGCCATAACATACACGGCCCTGGGACTTTGCTAGATGTAGCAAAGACTGAGTGTTAAATATAAACACTGCATGCCGTCTTGGTCCATCCACTTCATCCAAACGGTCAATCTTCCAATCAGCTTTTGGAAGATCTGGATTGCATCGTTTCAGTCTATTTAAAATAGATTCAGGGTCAGAAGGGTTTGCAGGTATCCACGCATGTGGTCTAGCCGGTATGTCTGGCAATTAAAAATTATTCGATATAATTTAATAATCGAGTGACAGAACTAAATTTATACCTCAATACAAAATATGAGTTTATCAATCAAACTCGCACTTTACTATTTCTTCTTTGAAATTTAATCAAAATTAAATTGAAAGAAATTGGGTAATATTTCCCCGCGTGCAATGATGGAAATTGGGTATAAAGCAAACTTTCAATTTAGAAACAGGACAATATTAAAACCGTTGGATTAACAGTGAACCCACCTGCAAAAAATTTTATTTTTTTTTCAATCTATTGGGCGATGCGCTTACAGATCTATGGCGTATATATACTTAAATCTAAAATAGCATTTTCAAAGAGTTTTTTCTTAAAGAGGAATCGGCTCATAGAAAAGTCCAATTGATTGCAAACTCTGTTACTTACAGCCTGGTGATAAACATCGAGTTAGAACTTCATTCATTTCGGTTAATTTCAGAAAATTTAGATTATTTTTACGAAATTTCAACAGTATTACGCTCACTTTTTTCCGAGTGTCAAAAGCAAGTCCAATTGCGATAACCAAAATCATGATCAGATTTCACTATGAAGAAAAAAAAACCCTGATGTATTTTCCCCAAGAGTGAGTATTTCCAAGGGATATATTATAACAAAAAATCAAATTAAAATTTTTGGTCCCCTCGTGTGACGAACAAAAATCTGATGCGACAATCCTAATGGACTTTCATTCGACAAAAGATACTTATCATCCAATATATAGAAAACACAATGACCTAGCTTTGCTTGAGATCAGCTGTTTTGAAAGTAAAAGAAAACGGAGTGAAAGTAAAGGGCACTGACCTTGAATAATATGGAATACTAAAGTGATCAAAACAAAACACTCAAATTGGTTCCACAAGAGGGAAAAAAACAATGGATGCTAAGAGAACGGAAGAGAGACGAACTTCTTTTTGCACACACTATGTGATGGTGTAAGTATCTATGATGGAGAGACTAAGAGAGCGGGAGATTAATAAATGTATTTTGCTCACCACCAATACTCAGTGAGTATTGGAGAGGCTACATGTAGATCTATTCGAATGTGGGTAAGAATCCCAGAGTAAACTATAATGGTATGTTTGGAAAAAAACAGGTTTTAAATCTACAAAAATCTACAGAGCGACCTCAAAGAATACGTAAAAATTATTCACAAGGAAAAGCATAAATCGTCGAAACTCGTGTACTCAGGATTGTTCTTAAAACAGCGCTTAAATCCACACCTTAACGAACTTAAAGCATGAAATCACAAAATAACACAAAAATGTAACGCGAATTCAACTTTGTTAACCATGGAAAAACGCCTATATATAAATTGTTATATACACCCATAGAAAAATTATTACCATACGGGCTCAAATCGATAACGTACGTTATTGATAGTTAGTCAACCCCGTATGGTACAATATCAATACCTAATTGTATAGGCGGTACGCAAAGCATGAAAGTACCATTCGGTATTATGAAAGTACCAATATGAAATTGAAAATAATACCTAATCGGTACTATTATTTATACCATAAAGGTATTGATGTATAAATAGTGCGGTATTACCAAAAATAAAACACACGTAAAATGTCTTTGTTATGTACTTCATTTAATACATAACATACATACAAAAACCTAATCATTTACCCATGCAAAGTTGTTCTCCCAATTCAGCTCCATGTCGCAATTCTGGCACTGCATCCCTCAAGTCATTTGTCCATGCCAAGTTTTTCTCCCAATTGACCTCCACGCCGCAATTCAAGTATGTTGTTGTATTTGGAAGGTTTTTGTATGTCAGTTGCGTATCTAATTAAAGGATGATCGACTTAGAAAACATAAATAATGCTAAAAAAATATTATACTTACCTATACTTCGCTATATTCACTGAATTCATTTAATTTTCGTCATCTTATCCCAAACTATTGTTATTTACAAGCCGCATGAAAAAAAAAAACTAAACTACCAAGGCGACCAATTACAATTGGTCGCAACGTCTACATATCATGTGTTACGGCGTTGTGATAGTTAATACCACAATAATACCGGATGTAAATGATTTGATATAAATTAAATGGTAACGTGAATCAATTTATTAATACCAAACGGTAATGGCCACATACCGCCTTTTTTCTACCAGTTATATACACTGGTAGAAAAAAGGCGGTATGTGGCCATTACCGTTTGGTATTAATAAATTGATCCACGTTACCATTTAATTTGTATCAATTATATAAATTTCAACACGCAAAAAAATAATTCTTTCCTCCCAAACGAAATTTTAGACAAACAAAGTTCGTTTCTCATTTGCTTTTCGCTGTAAGGAAGTGTATTTGGAAGAAAAGTATATACTTTTTGTGATAAACGTTTATTCTTTTCCAGGATGTAAAAACAATTTCATAAAGACTAGCTCAAAAAACATTATTTTCTTGCTAATTGCATTGTCCCTCACATCTTTCTCACATCCACGAGGATTTTTAGTTCTTAACACCTTTTCCTGTAATATCAACAATGTAGAAGAAATTATACGATTTTATAAATTTTTAAAATTTTTTTTACCTTTCGCCTGGACGGAGAATCGAACCGCGGACCATGCACATTGTAAGCCAACACACTAACCACTGAGCTATGTACCTGTTATGGTCATCAATAGATAAATATCCATATAAGTTATATTTATATAGCATAGCTTGCGGCGCCCACGAACCGAATAAACAAAGTTTATTTAACAGAAACAAACATTTAGTTTGGCACCTTGGAGCAGTGGTAGCTACGCCCGACTCTCATGCCAAGGGTCGTGGGTTCGATCCCTGCTTCGGCCAAAGTTTTTTTTTTGCTTTTGTTTTTTTTACATACATTCCAGATATATTCGGAAGATTCCGAAAAAATGTTCAACATTACATTGTAGTATATTAAATTTTGAACTGTAAAATGTGTCTTATTAAAGACCTAAAGTCAGAAAAGAACAGTGTTTGATATAAACGAAATGGACTGTGTTGTTATTTCAAAAATAACTTTTTTTATTGAAAAAATAAACATTTTGTAACAAACGAATTTTTTTGGTGATAAAAGTTTAAAATTTTCGAAGCAATTCAAAAAACTCTAACAAAAGAAAAACGTTTTCGGTACACGTTTTCCAAACGTTTTTTTTCTTTGCGTGAAGTATTAAGAATATCAGATATGAAGTAAATTTCACCAAAGAAAATTATTAAAATACGAAATAAAGGATAGGATTAAAAAGGATTCGAAAAAAAACCATAATTTAAAAAATAAACATAATTAAAGAATTCAATACTAAAATGTTATTATTAGTATTTACAATAGTAGATGAGGTAGCACTGTTGTGTGGTTTTGGAGTGTGGATAGGAGGAAAGGAGATATATATGGAAGGGAAAACGTAAAATAATGCTGCTAAGAAAAAAATGTGATTAGGTGTAATGGCAGAAGCCTTATGTTCCGTGGTTGCTGGTGAGGGGAATACGAATCAGAGAGAGTGCGAGTGGGGAATATAGAAATGATAAGATGAGGAATGTGAGGTAAATGTGGAGCTGCAAAGGGGAAGAATAGCATAAGCATGACTTCATAACAGAGCCATGTTAACCATCAGAACAGGCTTCTGTTATGGCATACATGTTGTGTAAACTACAGGAGGACTAAAAACACGTGGACAGGAGGGTATGGGGAAGAGTTTTCTTCTTTTCTTTTTCCAGATATGTCTCACAAAAAAAAAAACTGAAAATACCAATATTACGTATATTAGGGGCAGCACTGGATGACAATTGGCATTAAATCCTTCAATTAGATTTCCTTCATCGGCAAAATTTCTTCCCAACTTATTATCTTGGCAGCAAATTTAACTTTTCGGAATAAAATTAACTCAGATCGGTAAATTCCCCAAACATTTTTCAAGCACAAATATTATCCGTTTCAAAAAATTTAAAACCTTTTCAATTTAACTATAACATGATTACTCCGCGTTGTCGTTATCACACTGATTACTACCGGCACAATGAAATATAGAAAAATAGATAATTGGTTGATAGTTTTGCTGCAAGTAGAGGATGCTGATGAGGAATGTGGTAATTCCGAAACGTGCGTCCATCCAACCATCTTGCAGTCTATAGGGCTTTGCCCAAATAAATTTGACAAACATTCTTTTCCTCTGTTGGTTAAGCTACTCTTGTAGTTTAGTCAATGTATGGTTTTAAGCTGAAATAAAAAAACAACAACAATGCTTAAAGAACAAAACCAACAATAACAAAACAAAACAAATGAAAAAAAAATAGAAAACGTCAACTGACCTGTTTCCAATGATGGTGATGATGATGAGCAGACCAATGGTGTGGTGTTGAATTCTCAGAGAGCGCTGGTCACAAAGTTGATACAATCCGTTTCGAAGTGGATTTAATTTTTTACGGAAGTTGTTCTGCGACATTGCTTGTCAGTATCGTTAAGTTTAGTTGTCGTTTTTTATTGTTATCGATTTATTTTTAGCTGTATCTTTTAACTAAATAGGGATTTTTGAAATCCCAATAGGGAATTCCTTAATGAAAAACGGGGAAAATATTGCTGTTTATTTGGCATAAACGCAGGCTATCAGTTATTCCGGACGGAATTTCGGTGTTTAGGCCGGTATGCACCTCTAGCGAAAAATTTCATTCCCATAAGAAATGCATTGCTATTTATGCTAACGAAATTAGCGTTCAATTTCGTAAGCTGGTACGCACCTCTAATGAAAATAACAGGGTTGTCAAAAGCATATTTTGGCAGTAAATATTTAATTTAGTACAATCATTGTGTGCGTAAAAGTTTTAAAAGGGCTGTAAATAATAATTATCAATTTATTTGAGGAATATTTGGAACATATATTAACAATTTTTAAAAGCGATTAAAAAATTTGTGTTCACAGCCCTGTTTTTTGTTGTAGACTTAAATAAATTTTTGCTACCGAAAATTTCGCTAGAGGTGCATACCGGCCTTTTGGAAAGAAACTTACAGTGTGTCGAATCCATGCGACTGGTCGGCGATAACAAAATAATCGGTAAATGTGATATCGATCCCGTAAACATGCAGCAGTATCGATAAGTCCGATGCCTTCGGACTTAACTTATAATGTAGCCAATATATGGGATATGTTCGACACGAGCACTGTCGTCCGGAATAACTGACAGTCTGTAATGTGTCCTACAGTCTATAAGTTTTTCCGGACAGGATGTCTGTGTTTGTAAAGAATCTTACAATGTGTCCAATCGATACGACTTGTCGGCGATGACGAAAAAATCGGTAAATGTGTTATCGATCCCATAAACATGCAGCAGTATCGATTATGCCTTCGGAATTAACTGCAAATTCATTGTAACGGCTGCTGAAACGGTGGACATTCGTCCTATGAAAAGTTCATATTACATTCATTGTTTCTCCGCCAATTTTGCACCACTTCCGGACTCACATTTTCACTTCTTTTTTGGCGACGCTTTTTTGCAGCATTATTAAGATATTAATTTATGAAAGAATAGTTTTAATATCAATTACAATTTTTTTTAAATAAATTGACTAAACTAAACCAATCATAAGTTCAACCACAGCTTTATTTCATAAATATCAGACTCCAAACATTGCCATCGGCAACTGCTTGAAAATGAAAGTCTTTAGCGGAACTTTGTGCGATTGTATATTGTTACGAATTTGATAATTATAGATTTAAGTTTATATAAATTAGTTTCCATTAATTTAAAATTTCAAATTGTAACGATAAAATTTCGTTATCACTTGTTGGAATCATCTATTCATTTTCTAGTACTTTCCTAAATTTCTTTTATGTTATTTTGTTTGCTTATTTTCATATCGAAATGTTAGTTCTTACTCTATCATAGTATAACAACCCCTTTGCTTTGTTATTTTGCATTCACATTTCATCTCATTGTCTATTATCATTGTTATTGTTGTTGTAGTAATGCGAGCATATACCCAGAAAAAAAAAATTGGAAGTTGTTCCACAAACATTTCTTTTAAAGCCCATCCCAGAATCCCCCATCGAGTTTTTTCAACTTCCGATGCAGTCCTTTTGGACAAGTCCACAAACATTTCTTCTAAAGCGCATCGTGGGATCCCCCAATGAGTTTTTTCAACTTCCGATGCAGTCCTTTTGGACAAGTCCACAAACATTTCTTCTAAAGCGCATCGTAGGATCCCCCAATGAGTTTTTTCCACTTCCGATGCAGTCCTTTTGGACAAGTGCACAAACATTTCTTCTAAAGGGATCCCCCAATGATTTTTTTCTACTTCCGATGCAGTCCTTGTGGACAAGTATTAGAAAGAACGCAATCAGGCTATTTTAAGTGCAAATTTTGTATAATTAAATTTTACAAAAAAAAAAAAAATAGAAAACTAATAAAAAACTAAAAAAAATGGAAATTAATAAAAAAGTAAAATAAAAAATAATAAAATAAAAAATAAATTTCATCCCCGCTGGGATTTGAACCTGTGCCGTTTGACTTTTTCGCCTCCATGGAACTTCTTTTGAGAAGGTTTTTACGAGAATTTTTAATTTTTTTTTTTTGATTTTTAATGAAAAAAATATACTTGTACGAAAATATATGCCGAAAATAAAAAATAAAAACGATGCATGACATAAAAAAATATTTTTTTAGCAAAATATATTAAAAAAAATTGCCGCTGGTGAGATTTGAACCTGCGTTTCTTATTTTTTCGTTCATACTAATAAAGAACATCTCGAGAAGCAATTACAATGTTATTCCTTGGTGTCGTATTACGATCATATCACAAACATTTGAATTGACCTTTCGACGCTTTATGTTCAATGGCGTTTGTGGCTGAGTGTGCTAAGGCGTTCTGTTATGGTGCCAGCAAACCCAGGTTCAAACCCTGGTCGGAGCGAAAAAGTTTTTCAAATTGTGAAAATTAGATAATAGGAAAATAATTGTGTAATAAAACATGAATGAAAAAAAGTAAAATTGGTTGAAAAAAAATTTTTTTTCGCTTTTTAAATTTCTTCATTCAAATTAACTTCCAGGCCACAACTTCTAAAGCAATGCAAAGGATCCAAAAAGCCCATGAAAAATTCATTGGAGATGATCCAAGTTTGCACTACTTCCGGATCACAGATTGGGGATCCAAACTACTTTTTTGGAAGCTCTTTTTTTGCTGGGTATTTATGTGAGTGTATATATGTTTGGCAGCCACCAGATGAATAACTTAATGGTCGTAGATTCTTCTAGCGTTGTCAAAGAATGTTCTTGCGTTGCCAGCCGAGGATTTGGAAAGATGGAAGTACCCGATTCTGCGTGGACTACAGAAAACTGAATGATATTTTATTCAACCGTCGAACTGAACGGACGTGTTTTCTAATAGCGGAGTATTTCATCGTAATAAGTACTTATTACGAATTTCACGTGTGGTGGAAATAATAAACCACCATGCAGCGAAATTCAAAGTCATCCACTGGGTTGCTAACTTCAGGGCCCAGTGGACGGGTAACGACTGAAGTTATAAATTTGGGCAGCGACCAAGAGTCAGGCCCAATTAGTCGACCTGTAGACGGGTCGACTGGCGGTGACACTTTGGCAAGTCGAACCTTTTCTAAGGTGACGACATCAAAAGGAGGCAATCCCTCTCGAAAGAGATTCAAGGAACGAAGAAATGGTTTGTTTATCCTAAAGAAATTAGGATCAGTCGACCCAAGCACGTTGTCGGCTAAGCAAAGCGATTCCTTAAAATGGGCTCAAGGAATTCTTGAAGCTGGAAAAAGGGAACGATTACCGGATGAGCTACCATCCTCTAAACGGGATCAAAGATCGTTTGCCTCAGTTGCAAAAGACAGCCTTGTGATGGCTATTATTAATAAAGGAGCATTGGACGGTATGATTCCAAGGCAAAAATGGGGGGAAATTGAGAACGCGATGTCTGGTGTCTACTCAGAGGTGCGAAAAAAGTTTCCCGGACCAAGTCCTCGACAGCAAGATGCTGGATGGTATCAAGGACGATATAAGTTAATAGTTTTTGCAGACCAGATGTCTATGGATTGCTTTAAAGCTGCATTGATGCTAATTGGTGAAGATTGTGAAGGAGCCGCTTTGGAGTTAGTCGATAAAAAAGACATACCGGCTAAACCTAGAGCACATGCATGGATACCGGCAAACCCTCCTGATCCTGAGTCAATACTAGAGAGACTAAAAGAATGTAACCCAGATCTTCCAACCGCCGATTGGAAGGTTGGTCGTTTGGATGAGGTGGATGGACCAAGACGACAGCCGGTGTTTATATTAAACATAGAGTCGCTGCCACATCTAGCCCAGACCCAAGGACGCGTAAGTTATGGCTTTC
This sequence comes from Haematobia irritans, assembly GCF_050003625.1. Classification (NCBI taxonomy): domain Eukaryota; kingdom Metazoa; phylum Arthropoda; class Insecta; order Diptera; family Muscidae; genus Haematobia; species Haematobia irritans. Next base: position 91,858,919 of record NC_134398.1, read on the forward strand.
ATGATATCCATATGAAGGTATACAAAAGTGATCAGCCAAAGGATACCGAAACGGACAAGCCTCCGGTAGAGTCAGCAGTGAAAAAATCTCCTAGCGAAGCCGAAGGAGACATAAAACCTGCAGACTATGGCGAAAATCATATGCGGGAAGTTTCTACAGGCTCAAGCCTCACAAAAGCTGAACCGCGGATTGTTGCGAGAGTCACCAAAATCTGTGAAGAGGAAGCCCTTGATGACTCAATTGAAGCGGCTGATGTGACGGTGGTTGAAAATTTGGATGGTTCTACGGTTCCTCCAGATAAATCTTCACCATTGTAAGGCCGCTTGTGCTTCCTTAAAAGTTCTCCTGATGAAAGGAGACATAGATATAGTTCTTATTCAAGAATCATACATATATAAGAACAAGATCTGTGAATTAAGCACTTCGGGTTTCAAACTTTTGCATAATACCGGTAACGATATAAATCGAGCATGTATAATTGCTAAAAACGAACTAAACTTTTTTCTGCTTCCTTCATAGAGCAATGCAGACACTGTCGTAGCCAGTCTAGAGATATCCACATGCAAATATTGGGTATCTTCGGTCTACATGGGACATGATAGGGATATGCCACCCTGTGCCGTTAAGACCTTAGTTGAGGAGTCACTAAAAACAAAGACAAAACTCATTATGGGATGCGATGCAAATGCACATCATAGTATTTGGGGAAGTAGTGATACTAATGCAAGGGGAGAGTCGCTAAGAGAGTTTATTTTGCGTACTAACCTGGTAGTTTGCAATAAGGGAGATGCACCAACCTTCGTCACCAGAAACAGGCAAGAGGTTTTGGACGTCACGTTGACCTCTCCGGAACTGAATGATAAGATATCTGAGTGGCAAGTTTTGAGGGAACATAGCTTCGCAGATCATCGCTACATCAGTTTCAGATTGACTGTTCGTACTTCAAAGACCATATTTCCGCCAAATGTTAGGAAAGCTGATTGGTATAGGTATAGGGAATCGTTCAATTTGATGATACCGGAAATGCCGGAGACAAATATGAGCACTATGCAAGATATCGAACACGCAGTGGGGCGGATTACGAAGGCCTTCAACATTTCACTGAAAGCTGCTTGCCCTAGAGGAAAGCCAAGGGGAAAAAATCGGCCGCCATGGTGGACTACGGAGTTAAGTAATATGAGGAAATCCTGCAGGAAGCTCTTTAACAAGGCAAAGTCCACAAGAGCTCCGGAGGATTGGGACACTTACAAGATGAATCTGAGAGAATATAAACGAGAACTGAGAAGGTCTCAACAAAACTCTTGGGATGATTACTGTAGCAGTATTGAGAATACGTCAGAGGCTTCCAGACTACGGAAGGTACTAGCATCCACTAACACCGCTCCAGGTTTCATTAAAACATCGGAGGGAAATTGGACAACGTCCAGTGAGGAGACGTTGGAGGTACTGTTGGACACACACTTCCCTGGAAATCAGACGGTTGAACCATGTTCCGGCGGTGTAACAGAGGCTCGGCGATCATTTCCTATCGAGGAAATTGTGTCGGAATCTAGAATAAAATGGGCTTTAAATAGCTTTGGACCATTCAAATCCCCCGGACCTGATGGAATTACTCCGGCGGAGTTACAGGCAGTGGCTGAAAGAATTCTCCCCTGGTTGACGGTGATATATAAACAATGTGTAAACTTAGCATATATTCCAGAAAAGTGGAGGGAAACAAAAGTCGTCTTCATACCTAAAGCAGGAAAAGCCTCTCACTCGAGTGCGAAGGATTTCCGACCAATCAGCTTATCCTCATTCCTACTTAAGACCCTGGAGAGGATGATAGACATGTATCTTAGAACTAGCGTGGATTCAAGTTTGCTCTCGAAACGACAGCATGCATACTCGAAGGGCAGGTCTACTGAGACCGCATTGCATGAACTGGTCAGCTTTATTGAAAGATCACTATCTGTCAAAGGGGCGTCCAATAATGTCCATCCGAGCTCGATATTAAATGGACTGACAACTCTGAATGTTGATTCAGGTATACTTAGGCTGTTAGACGAACTTCTAATAAAGAGACGTATTTCAGCCACACTAGGGCAAGCAAACATACAAAGGTATGTGAACAGAGGCACTCCCCAAGGAGGAGTTCTATCACCTCTTCTTTGGAATGTTGCTATAAACAACCTTCTGGTTTCTCTAGAAAAAGAAAGGATAAAAGTAGCGGCATACGCAGATGATGTGGCGCTAGCAGTCAGGGGAAAATTCCCGTCCACAATCAGAGATATTATACAGAGAGCTCTCCGGATGACTGAGAAATGGGCGAAAGATAATGGTCTTGGTGTAAATCCAGCAAAGACAGAAATAGTCATGTACTGCAAAGATCGCAAAACTCCCACGGTTAGGCCCATTTCCTTAGGGGGTATTGAAATTCCCTTTGATGAGTGTGCAAAATACCTTGGCGTTATTTTGGACAGGAAGCTGAATTTTAGGCTTAATATTGAAGAGAGGGCGAGAAAAGCCACGGTAGCTTTGTACTCGTGCAAAAAGGCAATAGGGAAAAAGTGGGGACTAAGACCAAAAATTGTGCATTGGCTATACACGGCAGTGGTTAGACCTATAATGCTATATGGTGTTGTAGTCTGGTGGCCGGCACTTCAGAAACCGACTTGTATAGATAAAGTTCAGCGTATGGCGAGCTTATGTATCTCAGGCGCATTTAGTAAGACAGGAACAGACTCCCTTAATGTCATGCTACATCTATTGCCTTTAGACATTTTGGCCAAACAGTCAGCTGCAACAACGGCTGTGCGGTTGCGCGAGCTATCGCTGTGGTCGGAAAAAATGTACGGTCATAGTTCGGTCCTCAAAGTAATGCCAGATGTGTCTAACGTAGTGGATTACACCCTGGCAAAACCACTTTTCGACAAAAAGTTTGAAACTCTAATTCCCAACAGTGAGGCGTGGTGTACACAGACCCCGGGGAATAAAAGATATATAGATTTCTATACTGATGGCTCCAAATTGAATGGACAAGTGGGGTTCGGAGTATATTCTAAAGATCTGGAAATTCGAATAGCGAAAAGATTACCTAATCACTGTAGTGTTTTTCAGGCTGAAATATTGGCAATAAGAGAGGTGGTGAATTGGCTGAGAAGTAATGTTCCAACAAATATTGGCATTAATATATACTCAGACAGTCAACCTGCAATAAAATCCTTGGACTCTGTGTTCCTTAACTCAAAAACGGCCATAGACTGCCGCAAATCTCTCAACGAGATGGCTGAGCAGTACAATATGCACCTAATATGGGTGCCTGGTCATAGGAACATACCGGGGAACTGTGAAGCAGATGTGTTAGCAAGGCTAGGAACTACCTTACATATTCCAGGGGAACTAGAATCTGTTGGTATGCCTCTGGCCGCCTGCAAGCTCTTACTGCGTGAGAAGGCTGTTATGATGGCCAATATTCGATGGGAAAATTGCAAGGGTTGTAACGACACCAAGCAAATATGGCCCCATTTAAACTTAAACCGCACACTAGATATGCTAGTGTTCTCAAGGCGTCAGATAGCACTCCTAATATCTGCTATAACGGGTCGCTGCCTGATAGGTGAATTTGCAAAAACTATAGGTGCGAAGTATAATGGCTATTGTATAAGCTGTCATGACGTGGAGGAAAAGGAATCAATTAAACACCTCTTGTGTGAGTGTCCTGCTTTTTGTGTAAGGCGTAAGCGAATTTTAGGAGCATATAGCTTTAGATTACTGGCTGACCTGGAAAACGTTAACTTAAGCAGTTAGTTAATGTTTTTGGAGCAATCTGGTTGGTTCCACAAAAGTAAATAATAGAGAAGGTTCAGTGGTTAAGACTAGAAGTGCCCATATGTAATAGGTACTTTTAGTTAAATGTGGTATCACAATGGGCTGCCACTTTAACCTAACCTTAACCTAACCTATGTCACCAAAAAGGACAGTTATCCGCTTCCACGCATTGATGACACGTTGGACACACAAGCCGGAACAACATGGTTTTCTACGCTTGATTTGCAGAGTGGATATTGGCAAGTAGAGATCGCCGAGAAAGACAAGGAAAAGATGGGCTTTGGCGTAAATGGCGGTCTCTGGCAATTCAATGTAATGCCGTTCGGGCTCTGCAACGCTCCGGCTACCTTCGAAAGATTGATGGAGCGGGTACTGAAGGGGTTGCACTGGAAATCGTGCTTGATATACTTGGATGACATCATAGTGATGGGCAAAACATTTGAAGAGGACCTTAAGAACTTGAAAGACGTTATCCAGCAATTGTCAGCCGCTGGACTACGCCTTAAAGCCTAGCACTAAGATCGCGTTTTCGCACGAAAAACTGTTATACTCCATATAAAAAACGTTAGAGCGGAATAAATGGGAAATCTTTGTTTTGAGCATTTTCAGACATATATTTTTACAACCCTGGAATTTTCGCACGAAAAAAGAGGCAGGCATATTATTTCACATAAATAAGTTAACATCCCTGGGTTTGAGACCCTATTTACGGAGATATATGAAGATATTCGTTTTTCGCAGAAACGAACTTAGTACTAAGCATAACGCAAAGAAATGCTCCCTTATCCAGCGGGAAGTTAAATACCTGGGTCATAATGTGACTGCAGAGGGCATATCCACCGATGAAGACAAAATCCAAGCTGTCAGAGATTGGCCACGACCCCGAAATCTCCACGAATTAAGAAGTTTCCTTGGGTACATATTACCGACGATTCGTCCCGAACTTCGCCAGCATCGCCGCTAGTCTCTATAAATTGATGCAAAAAGGTCAGAAGTTCCAGTGGAGCGATGATCAGGAGGATTCATTCCAACATTTAAAATAACTTTTATGTTCATCTCCTGTTCTAGCGTATCCTATTCCGGGCGAAAAAATTGAAAAACTTGCCGTCTATCTCAACAGATAGACGGCAAGGAGAAGGTCATCGGATATTTCAGCCGAACATTGTCCACGCCCGAAAAGAACTACTGTGTAACGCGACGAGAGCTGCTAGCCATCATAGAGAGTGTAAAACATTATCATAAATATTTGTATGGACAACACTTCTTGCTCAGGGCTGATCACTCAGCTCTACGATGGTTGGTCCAATTCAAGAATCCGGAAGCTCAACTGGCACGTTGGATCGAGAGGCTCCAAAGTTATGATTTCATTATCGAGCATAGAAAAGGTGGAAAACACGGTAACGCTGACGCTTTGTCACGTCGACCTTGCAGTATAGAATGCAAGCACAGCTCAAAAGCTGAACATAAGTAGGAGATTGTTGATATTCGGCTGTTACACATCGAATCTGGAATGGACTGGCCAAAGACATCGCAGCCGAAAGTCCACTTATGAAATCATACTGGGCTCAATGGGATAGTTTAGTTCTAGTCAATGGATCCTTGCAACGTAAATGGGAAAGCGAAGATGGCAAGAGCAGCCGAAATTTGATCATCGTACCAGATTCCAAAATAAGAGACGTTTTGGCGGAGTTCCATAATGGTCCCAGTGGAGGAAAAGTCGAGGTCCTATGCAAGAGTATAGCTTATCCTCATTCCTACTTAAGACCCTGGAGAGGATGATAGACATGTATCTTAGAACTAGCGTGGATTCAAGTTTGCTCTCGAAACGACAGCATGCATACTCGAAGGGCAGGTCTACTGAGACCGCATTGCATGAACTGGTCAGCTTTATTGAAAGATCACTATCTGTCAAAGGGGCGTCCAATAATGTCCATCCGAGCTCGATATTAAATGGACTGACAACTCTGAATGTTGATTCAGGTATACTTAGGCTGTTAGACGAACTTCTAATAAAGAGACGTATTTCAGCCACACTAGGGCAAGCAAACATACAAAGGTATGTGAACAGAGGCACTCCCCAAGGAGGAGTTCTATCACCTCTTCTTTGGAATGTTGCTATAAACAACCTTCTGGTTTCTCTAGAAAAAGAAAGGATAAAAGTAGCGGCATACGCAGATGATGTGGCGCTAGCAGTCAGGGGAAAATTCCCGTCCACAATCAGAGATATTATACAGAGAGCTCTCCGGATGACTGAGAAATGGGCGAAAGATAATGGTCTTGGTGTAAATCCAGCAAAGACAGAAATAGTCATGTACTGCAAAGATCGCAAAACTCCCACGGTTAGGCCCATTTCCTTAGGGGGTATTGAAATTCCCTTTGGTGAGTGTGCAAAATACCTTGGCGTTATTTTGGACAGGAAGCTGAATTTTAGGCTTAATATTGAAGAGAGGGCGAGAAAAGCCACGGTAGCTTTGTACTCGTGCAAAAAGGCAATAGGGAAAAAGTGGGGACTAAGACCAAAAATTGTGCATTGGCTATACACGGCAGTGGTTAGACCTATAATGCTATATGGTGTTGTAGTCTGGTGGCCGGCACTTCAGAAACCGACTTGTATAGATAAAGTTCAGCGTATGGCGAGCTTATGTATCTCAGGCGCATTTAGTAAGACAGGAACAGACTCCCTTAATGTCATGCTACATCTATTGCCTTTAGACATTTTGGCCAAACAGTCAGCTGCAACAACGGCTGTGCGGTTGCGCGAGCTATCGCTGTGGTCGGAAAAAATGTACGGTCATAGTTCGGTCCTCAAAGTAATGCCAGATGTGTCTAACGTAGTGGATTACACCCTGGCAAAACCACTTTTCGACAAAAAGTTTGAAACTCTAATTCCCAACAGTGAGGCGTGGTGTACACAGACCCCGGGGAATAAAAGATATATAGATTTCTATACTGATGGCTCCAAATTGAATGGACAAGTGGGGTTCGGAGTATATTCTAAAGATCTGGAAATTCGAATAGCGAAAAGATTACCTAATCACTGTAGTGTTTTTCAGGCTGAAATATTGGCAATAAGAGAGGTGGTGAATTGGCTGAGAAGTAATGTTCCAACAAATATTGGCATTAATATATACTCAGACAGTCAACCTGCAATAAAATCCTTGGACTCTGTGTTCCTTAACTCAAAAACGGCCATAGACTGCCGCAAATCTCTCAACGAGATGGCTGAGCAGTACAATATGCACCTAATATGGGTGCCTGGTCATAGGAACATACCGGGGAACTGTGAAGCAGATGTGTTAGCAAGGCTAGGAACTACCTTACATATTCCAGGGGAACTAGAATCTGTTGGTATGCCTCTGGCCGCCTGCAAGCTCTTACTGCGTGAGAAGGCTGTTATGATGGCCAATATTCGATGGGAAAATTGCAAGGGTTGTAACGACACCAAGCAAATATGGCCCCATTTAAACTTAAACCGCACACTAGATATGCTAGTGTTCTCAAGGCGTCAGATAGCACTCCTAATATCTGCTATAACGGGTCGCTGCCTGATAGGTGAATTTGCAAAAACTATAGGTGCGAAGTATAATGGCTATTGTATAAGCTGTCATGACGTGGAGGAAAAGGAATCAATTAAACACCTCTTGTGTGAGTGTCCTGCTTTTTGTGTAAGGCGTAAGCGAATTTTAGGAGCATATAGCTTTAGATTACTGGCTGACCTGGAAAACGTTAACTTAAGCAGTTAGTTAATGTTTTTGGAGCAATCTGGTTGGTTCCACAAAAGTAAATAATAGAGAAGGTTCAGTGGTTAAGACTAGAAGTGCCCATATGTAATAGGTACTTTTAGTTAAATGTGGTATCACAATGGACTGAATAGTCTAAGTGAGCCTGAAATTTAATCGGGCTGCCACTTTAACCTAACCTTAACCTAACCTATGTCACCAAAAAGGACAGTTATCCGCTTCCACGCATTGATGACACGTTGGACACACAAGCCGGAACAACATGGTTTTCTACGCTTGATTTGCAGAGTGGATATTGGCAAGTAGAGATCGCCGAGAAAGACAAGGAAAAGATGGGCTTTGGCGTAAATGGCGGTCTCTGGCAATTCAATGTAATGCCGTTCGGGCTCTGCAACGCTCCGGCTACCTTCGAAAGATTGATGGAGCGGGTACTGAAGGGGTTGCACTGGAAATCGTGCTTGATATACTTGGATGACATCATAGTGATGGGCAAAACATTTGAAGAGGACCTTAAGAACTTGAAAGACGTTATCCAGCAATTGTCAGCCGCTGGACTACGCCTTAAAGCCTAGCACAAAGATCGCGTTTTCGCACGAAAAACTGTTATACTCCATATAAAAAACGTTAGAGCGGAATAAATGGGAAATCTTTGTTTTGAGCATTTTCAGACATATATTTTTACAACCCTGGAATTTTCGCACGAAAAAAGAGGCAGGCATATTATTTCACATAAATAAGTTAACATCCCTGGGTTTGAGACCCTATTTACGGAGATATATGAAGATATTCGTTTTTCGCAGAAACGAACTTAGTACTAAGCATAACGCAAAGAAATGCTCCCTTATCCAGCGGGAAGTTAAATACCTGGGTCATAATGTGACTGCAGAGGGCATATCCACCGATGAAGACAAAATCCAAGCTGTCAGAGATTGGCCACGACCCCGAAATCTCCACGAATTAAGAAGTTTCCTTGGGTACATATTACCGACGATTCGTCCCGAACTTCGCCAGCATCGCCGCTAGTCTCTATAAATTGATGCAAAAAGGTCAGAAGTTCCAGTGGAGCGATGATCAGGAGGATTCATTCCAACATTTAAAATAACTTTTATGTTCATCTCCTGTTCTAGCGTATCCTATTCCGGGCGAAAAAAATGAAAAACTTGCCGTCTATCTCAACAGATAGACGGCAAGGAGAAGGTCATCGGATATTTCAGCCGAACATTGTCCACGCCCGAAAAGAACTACTGTGTAACGCGACGAGAGCTGCTAGCCATCAAAGAGAGTGTAAAACATTATCATAAATATTTGTATGGACAACACTTCTTGCTCAGGGCTGATCACTCAGCTCTACGATGGTTGGTCCAATTCAAGAATCCGGAAGCTCAACTGGCACGTTGGATCGAGAGGCTCCAAAGTTATGATTTCATTATCGAGCATAGAAAAGGTGGAAAACACGGTAACGCTGACGCTTTGTCACGTCGACCTTGCAGTATAGAATGCAAGCACAGCTCAAAAGCTGAACATAAGTAGGAGATTGTTGATATTCGGCTGTTACACATCGAATCTGGAATGGACTGGCCAAAGACATCGCAGCCGAAAGTCCACTTATGAAATCATACTGGGCTCAATGGGATAGTTTAGTTCTAGTCAATGGATCCTTGCAACGTAAATGGGAAAGCGAAGATGGCAAGAGCAGCCGAAATTTGATCATCGTACCAGATTCCAAAATAAGAGACGTTTTGGCGGAGTTCCATAATGGTCCCAGTGGAGGAAAAGTCGAGGTCCTATGCAAGAGTATAGACCAGGAGCCCCGTTTGAAAGAATAGCAATGGACGTGGCCGGCCCTTTCCCAGTAAGTAATTCTGGAAACCGTTATGTCCTTGTGGTCATGGATTACTTCAGCAAATGGCCGGAGGTGTATGCAATACCAAACCAAGAGGCAAAAACGATTGTGGATGTGGTCAACAACAAAAACTGGATATGTCGCTACGGTGTGCCGTCCGAGATTCACTCAGACCAGGGAAGAAATTTTGAATCGGCCATATTCAAAGAGATGTGTGAATCCCTTGGTATCAAGAAAACGAGGACTACGCCATTACATCCACAATCCGATGGCATGGTAGAAAGGTTTAATCGCACTCTGGAGGAACATCTTCGAAAAGTGGTGGACAACGGCCAGAGGGACTGGGACGAGCATATACCAAAGTTTTTGCTGTCCTATAGATCTGCCATTCATGATTCCACCTCTCGAATACCGGCCAATGTTCTATTCGGAACTGAGTTGAAGTTGCCTTGAGATCTGATATTCGGCGCTAAACCTAATGAGCTCGCCATGGAAGAAAACAGTTGTACATCTGGAACGATTGGCTCCTTACGGAACATGTTCTGTGCCTGTTCGGGACGAACAGGCTTAAGCGGGAGGCAGTGTTACGAATTTGATAATTATAGATTTAATACCCTGTTTCTGTATGTCGAACGAAAACCCAGTCGACTGAAAAGCAGTCACTCGAGTTCGAATCAATTTGGGTTTCTCCATTTTGGAAAGTTCATATCGTTTGTATGAGAGTACGTTGATTATCAAAAATGAGTATTTTAAAATTTTTGGCCTGAGAATTGATCCAAGTTTCAAAATTGTTTTTACTTTTTTTTTGACACCTATTGTATATGTTCGTTTGTTACTCGACAACAAAATATGAAGTGACTTTCCTGTCGACATAGAGAAACCCAAATATTTTGTTTTTCATTTGAAACACTCTCGTTCGACATACAGAAAGAGGATATAAGTTTATTTAAATTAGTTTCCGTTAATTTAAAATTTCAAATTGTAACGATAAAATTTCGTTATCACTTGTTGGAATCATCTATTCATTTTCTAGTATTTTCCTAAATTTCTTTTATGTTCTTTTGTTTGCTTATTTTCATATCGAAATGTTAGTTCTTACTCAATCATATTATAAAAACCCCTTTGCTTTGTTATTTTGCATTCTCATTTCATCCATTGTCTATTGTCATTGTTATTGTTGTTGTAGTAATGCGAGCATATGTCTATGTTAGTGTATATGTGTTTGGCAGCCACCAGATGAATAACTTAATGGTCGTAGATTCTTCTAGCGTTGTCAAAGAATGTTCTGGCGTTGCCAGAATATTGTAGTGCTGCCAGAATATTCTCGCATTGCCAGACCGTCATATATAAAAGCGCTCGCATGCTGCTAACGAATCAGTCTTAATTAAAGCGTCAAACGAATAACATCAGTGTGAACGAATTGTAAAGTGAAGTCATAGTAAATAAATTGTAAATTAACGTTATTGAAACAAACAGTATTTTAATTGTCGGGTAATTAAAAACGCCTAAATATAAAAACGTAGCAATATACTTGTTTTTTTTTTTATAAAAATGGAAATCGTAAATAGGGTTTCAAATTCTGGTGGGCTAAATTTTTTCTGGGGTGGTCTAAGCCCCCTCCGCAGAGGCCTTCCTACGATTATGCAGGGAACTAGCTTATTATAAATTATTAAAAAAAAAACGTAAATGAAGTGCCGAAAACGTAGTTCTTAAGCGGAGAACTATGTTCCCTGCCAGCATTTCAAAGTTCCATTTCATCCTCGTCACCACAGACTCGTAAGTGACACTGCAACAAACGCCAACTGTCATGGGGGAAGAGTATGGAAACCCTGACAACATTTTTTCCATTTGGAAAGTCAAAAATTTAAATAACTGTGTTTTCAGTACTTCATTATAGTTTTTATTTAAATAAATTATAAGAAGCTAGTTGGGCTTGGTGTTTCACAAAATATAAAATAGCTCTTCTAACGATAGTGATAACAAAATACTTTCAAGTACATTTCAAATTGCCACATTTTCACGATTACTTTTCTTAATTAATCCACTTTAAGGAATACAAACTTTGCGAAAATTTGCTTTGGGCCATTCCCCATCAAGTTTTAATGAAATCTGCAACAAATATGTATAATTTTATGCCTTTTTTACTGATTTAGTTTTCACTTTAGTGATTTTTAGCGACTTAATACTAACCTTTAAGGTGGGTATTAGGGCTGTCATTCGGGATCGATTTTTATAAATCCCGGGATTCGGGATTTCAAAATATAGAATCCCGGGATTTTCGGGATTTTTAAAATATTTTAAGTTATAATAATCTACAGCGCCAAAAAATTGTTGTAAATTAAGCCAATTTAGTTTAATTCAATTTTATTAACAAAAGAACATAAGAGTAAAGGCCGGTACTCTGTTTGGTTTTCGCGTACTCCATACAGAACCAAAAAATGTGAAAAACTAGCGAAATTTTTTTCATTTGTGATATTTTTTCGACTTGTATTTCCGTAATAAACTATCAACCAACATCTAACCGCTCGCTACTATATTGTCGAACATAAATAATATATAAAACATGAAATTTAAACACAAATCTTAACAAAATAAAAGCTTTATTTGGTGAATTATATTTTCATTTGTACTGGGCATCGGGATAATAAACACAAAACAAAATGTTAACAAAAGGAGCACACACAGAAAAACCATGTTTGGACATGGTTGCCGCATCCATTTAATGCTCATATAGAGCATATAATTGCCGCGAAAACCATGTATTTTGTCTTTGTAAAAATAGTTTTCGAGCGGAGAAAAATGTATGGTGGCAATAAGCATTTGAATGGTTCTGAAATACCGCAAACATGTTCTATCATTTAAATGATAGAATTTGAGACCATTAAGTGGTCGCGAAAATCATGTACCTGACCATTCAATTTTTTTATTTTATTACAGGGAAAAAAGTATTTTTTAGGTTAAGTATAGACATGTCTTGAACCATTACATGGCCATAAAGACCATTTACATTTTTTTCGTGACCATTTAATTTTTTAACTTTTTTGCAGCGAATAGAATTTTATAAAAACATTGAGCAGGTACACACAATGGACGGAGAATACGGATTTACTGTGTTTTGTGTTAATTTATTTATTCAGAAGTGACACGTGGTTTTATGTGAACACAAAAAAGGAAAGTGTAATTGAAAAAATGTACCTGTTTTTTGTTCTGCATTTTGCTATATGGATCATTTATTTTTATTTGCAGTTACATGATGTCTGCGTTTGTACATTTGATGGGCACGATGTAAATATGGAATAATGACTTAAGGTGAGTACTATGTTTGGTTTTTTCACCAAAACACTAAGTTAAAACTACAAATATATTTATGAAGACGATTATATTTTGATCGAGTATTGCCAAATAATGGATGGAAAAGATCCAAGGAATTGATTGCAAATAATTTTATATTTCTAAATTAGTTAATTAAAAAAAGTAACCATGAAAACAAGCTGGTTTTCAGCTTGAAACTGAACATAGTACTCAGCTTTACTGTTGAAAATTACTTACTGGAATATCCCAAAGCAAATTTTTAAAAAGTTTGTATTCCTTGAAATCGATTATTAAAGAAAAGTAATCGTGAAATATGACGATTTTAGAGGCTAAAGGTGGGTATTAAGTTCGAGTTTAGCCGCTAAAATCGTATTTTTTTCATGATTACTTTTCTTTAATAATCCATTTTAAGGAATTTTAAAACGAAAATTACGTGTCGTCATTTTGAAGAATGATGACTGTCTAGGGTTAACCTGAATATTTGTTTTTTTATGCATATTATTATTTTTTTCATTCGATTTTTTGGAAACCTATTTAATAATTTTATTTAATGTAAAAAATAAAAATTTAATTTCAGAGTAACCCAAATAAATTTGGACAACTTTTTATATTTTCTCTCAGCGTACAACTTAATAGAGAATTGGTAAGTTTTATATTAAAACTTTGGCTTTCTTTCAACTAGAATATTTATTTTATTATATCCTTTAAATCGATAACAACACACGTTTATGAGTTTATATAGAATACTTCATTATTTCTCTAATTGTTTCAGGTACAAATTTTTTGAGATACGTTTTCAGAGGAAAAGTTGAATTCCATACACCATTTGATAAAATGCCTCCAAATATGGTAAATTACAAGGTAAAATAAAGAATTATAAAATTACATTTCATTACATGATGTTAATTTTTAACAATTTTCATTATTGCTTCCATTTTTTCCAACAAGATATGTGAAAAAATTACCTACGATGAAAAAAAAGGATAAGTCAACATGTCCAAACAGCGAGTTCTCTGTTCCACGTTCGACGGTTGAATTTATTATTCAACCGTCGAACGAAAGGACGTGTTTTTTAATAGCGGATAAACTCATCGTAATAGGTACCTACTAAGAATTTCAAGTGTGGTGGGATATTAAGCCACCATTCAGCGAAGTTAGCAACCACTGGGTTGCTAACTTCAGGGCCCAGTGGACGGGTATCGACTGGAGTTATAAATTTGGGCAATGACCAAGAGTTACGCCCAATTAGTCGACCTGTAGACGGGTCGACAGGTGGCGACACTTTGACAAGTCGTACTTTTTCTAAGGTAACGGCATGAAAAGGAGGTAATCCCTCACGAAAGAGATTCAAGGAACGCAGAAATGCTTTGTTTATCCTAAAGAAGTTAGGATCAGTCGACCCAAGCTCGCTATCGGCTAGGTTAGGTTAGGTTAGGTGGCAGCCCGATGTATCAGGCTCACATAGACTATTCAGTCCATTGTGATACCACATTGGTGAACTTCTCTCTTATCACTGAGTGCTGCCCCATTCCATGTTAAGCTCAATGACAAAGGACTTCCTTTTTATAGCCGAGTCCGAACGGCGTTCCACATTGCAGTGAAACCACTTAGAGAAGCTTTGAAACCCTCAGAAATGTCACCAGCATTACTGAGGTGGGATAATCCACCGCTGAAAAACTTTTTGGTGTTCGGTCGAAGCAGGAATCGAACCCACGACCTTGTGTATGCAAGGCGGGCATGCTAATCATTGCGCCACTGTGGCTCGCTGTCGGCTAAACAAAGCGATTCCTTAAAATGGGCTCAAGGAATTCTTGAGGCTGGAAAAAGGGAACGATCACAGGATGAGCTGCCATCCTCCAAAAGGGATCAAAGATCGTTTGCCTCAGTTGCTAAAGACAGCCATGTGATGGCTATCATTAATAAAGGAGCATTGGACGGTATAGTTCCAAAGCAAAAATGGGGGGAAATTGAGAATGCTCTGTCTGTCGTCTACTCACAGGTGCTGGAAAAGTTTCCCGGCCCAGATCCTCGACACCAAGAGGCTGGTTGGTATCAAGGACGATTTAAGCTAGTCGCATTTGAGGACCAGAGGTCTACAGAATGTTTTAAAGCTGATCTGATACTAATTGGTGAAGTTTGGGAAGGAGCTGCTCTAGAGTTAGTCGAGAAGAAAGACATACCGGCTAGACCTAGAGCACATGCGTGGATACCTGCAAACCCTTCTGACCCTGAATCTATTTTAAATAGACTGAAACGATGCAATCCAGATCTTCCAACAGCTGATTGGAAGGTTGGCCGTTTGGATGAAGTGGATGGACCAAGACGGCATGCAGTGTTTATATTTAACACTCAGTCTTTGCTACATCTAGCAAAGTCCCAGGGCCGTGTATGTTATGGCTTTCATTATATCCAAATGAAGGTATATAAAAACGATCAGCTAAAGGATTCAGAAATGGACAAGCCTCTGTCTGAATCAGAAGTAAGCGGATCCTCTTGCGAAGTCGAGGGAGATACCAAAGTTGAAGACATGGATAGACACCGCATGCGAGAGGAGGTTTCTATTGCCTCAGAACTCACCAAAGTTGAACCAATGGTTATTGCGAGTCACCGAGATCTCTGAAGAGGACATTCTTGATGACTCGATTGACGCGGCTGATGTGACGGTTGTTAAAAATCTCGATGGTCGTACGGATCCTCCAGATAAATCTTCATCATTGTAAGGCTGCATGTGCTGCCTTAAAAGTTCTCCTGATGAAAGGGGGCATAGATATAGTTCTTATTCAAGAACCATATGTTTATAGAAACAAAATATGTGAATTAAGTACTCCTGGGTTGAAACTATTGCCGTATACTGGTAATGATGTAAATCGAGCCTGTATAATTGCTAAAAACGAGCTCAACTTGTTTCTGCTTCCTTCAATGTGCAATACTGACACTTTCGCTGCCAGTTTAGAAATGGCCAAATGCAAATATTGGGTATCTTCGTTCTACATGGGACATGACAGGGAGATGCCTCCATGTGCCGTTAAGACCTTAGTGGAGGAGTCACTGAAAACAAAGACGAAACTCATTATGGAATGCGATGAGAATACACATCATAGTATATGGGGAAGTAGTGATACTAATGCAAGGGGAGAGTCGCTAATAGAGTTTATTTTGCGTACTAATCTGGTAGTTTGCAACAAGGGAGATGCCCCAACCTTTGTCACTAAAAACAGGCAAGAGGTTTTGGACATCACCTTGGCCTCGCAAGAACTGAATGAAATGATATCTGAGTGGCAGGTTTTAAGTGAACAAAGCTTCTCAGATCATCGCTATATCAGTTTCAAATTTGATGTTCATACCACCAAGACCATATTTCCGCCAAATGTTAGGAAAGCTGATTGGAATAGGTATAGGAAATCGTTCAATATGATGATACGGGAAATACCAGAGACAAATATGAGCACTGTGCAAGATATCGAACACGCAGTGGAGAGGATTACTAAGGCCTGCAACATTTCACTGAAAGCTTGGACACACCTTTTGCTGGAAATCAGACGGTTGAACCCTGTACTGGCGGAGCCACAGTTGCTTAGCGGTCGTTTCCTGTCGAGGAAATTGTATCGGAAACTAGAATAAAATGGGCGCTAAATAGCATTGGACCATTCAAATCCCCCGGACCTGATGGAATTACTCCGGCGGAGTTACAAGCTGTGGCTGACAAAATTATCCCCTGGTTGTCGGCGATATATAAAGGATGTATCAACTTATCATATATCCCAGGAAAGTGGAGGGAAACAAAAGTCGTGTTCATACCTAAAGCGGGAGAAGCCTCTCACTCGAGGGCGAAGGATTTCCGACCAATCAGCTTATCCTCATTCCTACTTAAGACTCTGGAGAGGATGATAGATATTTATCTTAGAACTAGCATCGATTCAAGTTTGTTCTCGAAACGACAGCATGCATACTCGAAGGGCAGGTCTACTGAGACCGCACTACATGAACTAGTCAGCTTTATTGAAAGCTCACTATCTGTCAAAGAATACACAATCGTGGCGTTTCTAGACATCGAAGGGGCGTTCAATAATGTCCATCCGAGCTCGATATTAAATGGACTGACAACTCTGAATGTTGATCCATGTATACTCAGGCTGTTAGACGAACTGCTAATGAAGGGACGTATTTCAGCCACACTAGGACAAGCAAACATACAAACGTATGTGAACAGAGGCACTCCCCAAGGAGGAGTTCTATCACCTCTTCTTTGGAATGTTGCTATAAATTACCTTCTGGTTACCCTAGAAAAAGAAGTCAGGGGAAAATTCCCATCCACAATCAGAGATATTATTCAGAGGGCCCTCCAGATGACTGAGAAATGGGCGAAAGACAATGGTCTTGGGGTAAATCCTGCAAGGACAGAATTAGTCATGTACTGCAAAGATCGCAAAACTCCCACGGTTAGGCCTATTTCCTTAGGGGATATTGAAATTCCCTTTGGTGAGTGTGCAAAATACCTTGGCGTTATTTTGGACAGGAAGCTGAACTTTAAGCTTAATATTGAAAAAAGGGCGAGAAAAGCAACGGTAGCTTTGTACTCGTGCAAAAAGGCAAGAGGAAAAAAGTGGGGACTAAAACCAAAAATTGTGCATTGGCTATACACGGCAGTGGTTAGACCTATAATGCTATATGGTGTTGTAGTCCGGTGGCCGGCACTTCAGAAACCAGATAAAGTTATGGCGTGTTTGTGTATTTCAGGCGCATTCAGCAAGACAGGAACAAATTCCCTTAATGTCATGCTGCATCTATTGCCTTTAGACATTTTGGCCAAACAGTCAGCTGCAACAACGGCTGTGCGGTTGCGCGAGCTATCGCTGTGGTCGGAAAAAAGTTACGGGCACAGTTCGGTCTTCAAAATAATGCCAGATGTGCCTAACGTAGTGGATTACACTTTGGCGAGTCCACTTTTCGACAAAAAGTTTGAGACTCTAATCCCCAACAGTGAGGCGTGGTGCACACAGACCCCCGGGGAATATAGAATATATAGATTTCTACACTGATGGCTCCAAATTGGATTGGAACTTCGAATAGCGAAAAGATTACCTAATCACTGTAGTGTTTTTCAGGCTGAAATATTAGCAATAAGAGAGGTGGCGAATTGGCTGAGAAGTAATGTTCCAAAAAATGTGGGCATTAATATATACTCAGACAGTCAACCTGCAATAAAATCCTTGGACTCTGTGTTCCTCAACTAGAAAACGGCCATCGACTGCCGCAAATCTCTCAATGAGATGGCTGAGCAGTACAATATTCACCTAATATGGGTACCTGGCCATAGGAACATACCGGGGAACTGCGAAGCGGATGAGTTGGCAAGGCTAGGGACTACCTTACATATTCCAGGGGAACTAAAATTTGTTGGTATGCCCCTAGATACCTACAAGCTCATACTGCGTGAGAAGGCTGTTATGATGGCAAATGTTCGTTGGGAGAATTGCAAGGGTTGTAACGACACCAAGCAAATATGGCCCCATTTCAACTTAAACCGCACACTAGATATGCTAATGTTCTCGAGACGTCAGATATCACTCCTGATATCTGCTATTACGGGTCGCTGCCTGATAGGCGATTTTGCAAAAACTATTGGCGCGAAGTATAATGACTATTGTATGAGCTGTCATGATGTGGAGGAAAAAGAATCAATTAAACACCTCTTGTGTGAGTGTCCTGCATTTTGTGTAAAGCGCAAGCAACTTTTAGGATCATATAGCTTCAGATTACTGGCGGATCTGGAAAACGTTAACTTAAGCAGTCTGCTAATGTTTTTGGAACAATCTGGTTGGTTCAGCGAAGAAAAATAATCGAGAAGGTTCATAGGTTAAAACTAGAAGTGCCCATATGTAATAGGTACTTTAGTTAATGTGGTATCACAATGGACTGAATAGTCTAAATGAGCCTGAATCTTAATCGGGCTGCCACTTTAACCTAACCTAACCTAACTACGTTGTCATAATTTTTATTCACAAAAAACATTGTATTAAGAACTTTCATCATAAGTTTGTATAATAAAGTACTTTTGCTTAAAGAAAGTTTAATTTTAATGTATGAAAATTTTCATAATAGTAAAACGGTTTGTTGTTCCTTTAATTATTTAAATTCTCAGTACTGTGGAATGATTGATTTAAAAATAGTTTAGTCGTCGACATTTTAAAGAGACTGTTAACTAATTTTTATTATCGGGTTTCCCAAAAAATAAGCAAGTGAACCAAAATAATACTGACTTTTTAACTTGGTAGGGGTATGTAAATCTTATGGTGTTGTAAAAATGAACTAAAATACAATAGATGAACTAAAATTTAAGAGAATTATAAACTATACAAATTGAAAAAATCTTAAGGGCTAAATCATGGTCAATATTACTACAGTTTAGTTCATTTTGCAATGGAAAAGGGTTCACTGTTTTTTCAGTGCACTTATTTGCTTTTCGATGTGTACTTTCCGCATTTTAGCTTACGATTGACTTGACATCTCCCTCTGTCAGGGGTTTATATACCGAGGTATGACGAATTCGAACATTTTGGCTAATCTTGCCTACAACAATCTAGAACAGAGCTTCCCAACCCAATTTGCTTCGCTTTTTAAAATGTCTGAATACAAAAGTGGGTACTGGTTCTGATATTTTAGCAAGAAATTTAGCCGTTGCAAATAAAGTGAACAACTAATAATGGAAAACCTACAACAAATTATAGAATTGCATGTAACTTCTATTATTTTCTCACTGTGATTATAAATGAACATTTCGAAATGTACGAATGGTATGCTCTTTTGTAGTATATTATTGATTTTTTGTTGAACTTAACAGTTAGTGTTGTTTTAACATATTTAATGATACAAAACCTGCTCAACCATAACGCTGCGCCCTCCTGGAACCTCGTGGTGCCCCTCTAGGGGGGTGTTTATTAGAATCTAACAAGACTTACCAAAAACACGATTTTCGTGTATAAAATGCCCATTCTCATAGTCGTTCCTCATAGTAATTTTTTAGTACAAACCGTTATAATTTGGTACAAGCGAAATTTGTAATAGTGTCGCATTTACATGGCGGGCAAAACCAATAGATGACACTGTTGTATATTGGAAATTCATTTCTCAACAGTGTTGCCTGGCAGCACTTTATGATTTTACAAAACTACTGTTACGAATGTGGTATTTCTAGATTTAAGTTTATTTAAATTAGTTTACGTTAATTTAAATTTCAAATGGTAACGAAAAATATACGTCCTAACTTGTTAGTCATTTCTTTATTTTCTAGTACTTTCTTAAACATCTTTTGTGTTTCCAATCGTTCATTGTAAAAGTAACGCCTTTTGTTTTACGTTATGCCTGCACGACATCTACCTAATCTAGTAGAATGCACTAGATTATTAGCATAAGCCTAAAAGTATGTGTGCCATATTACCTGTAAAATAACGCCGATAGAATATTCCAGATGGCTGTAGGCAATGAAGATAACCAGTTGAATATGTGGTGTTAGATAAATTGTATCAAGATAGTTCTAGATGGTTGTAGGCCAGACTATCCAGAATTTTCGAAATCGTCAAATCACGGTATATAAGCCCCTGGCGGAGGGTGCAGTCAAGTCAGTCGTAAGCTAGAGTTTATACAGTACACATCGTAGAGCAAATAAGTGAAGCCTATCAGTTAAACTAATAAATTGTAGATTGTCGTTATTTGAAAAGGACTGTGTTTTAATTATCGGGTTATTAAACACGCCTCAATATAAAAACGTAACACTACGTATTTTGTTAATTCAACGCTTTTCGCGTATAAAATACTCATTCATAGACTGCCATCTGTTAGTCGTTAGTCATAGTCATTTTTTAGTACAATTTGGTATAAGCAAAGACACGAAATTTCCACTGATGTCGTATTTACACTGAAAAAACAGTGAACCCATTTCCATTGCAAAATGAACTAAACGTAGTAATATTGACCATGATTTAGCCCTTAAGATTTTTTTCAACTTGTCTAGTTTATAATTCTCTTAAATTTTAGTTCATCTATAACATTGTATTTTAGTTCATTTTTACAACATCATAAGATTTATATACCCCTACCAAGTTAAAAAAGTCAATATTCTTTGGTTTACTTGCTTATTTTGTGGGAAACCCGATGGTTTACAGTCTCTTTAAAATGTCGACAACTAAACTATTTTTAAATCAATCCTTCCACAGTACAGAGAAATTAAATAATTAAAGTAACAACAAATCGTTTTACTATTATGAAAATGTTAATACATTAAAATTAAACTTTCTTTAAGCAAAAGTACTTTATTATAAAAACTTATGATGAAAGTTCTTAATACAATGTTTTTTGTGAATAAAAATTATGGCCACGTGGAACAGAGAGTAGTTCATTTAAACTCGCTGTTTGGACATTTTGACTTATCCTTTTTTTATTCATCGTAGGTAATTTTTTCACATATCTTGCTGGAAAAAAATGGAAGCAATAATGAAAATTGTTAAAAAATTAACACCATGTAATGAAATATAATTTTTTAATTCTTCATTTTAGCTTGTAACTTACCATATTTAGGGGCATTTTATCAAATGGTGTAAGGAATTCAACTTTTCTTTGGAAAACGTATCTCATAAAATTTGTACCTGAAACAATTAGAGAAATAATGAAGTATTCTATATAAACTCATAAAACTGTGTTGTTATCGATGTGAAGGATATAATAAAATAAATATTCTAGTTGAAAGAAAGACAAAGTTTGAATATAAAACTTACCAATTCTCTATTAAATTGTACGCTGGGGGAAATATAAAAAGTTGTCCAAATTTATTTAGGTTACTCTGAAATTAAATATTTATTTTTTACATTAATTAAAATTATTAAATAGGTTTCCAACAAATCTAATGAAAAAAATAATAATATGCATAAAAATATTATGGTTAACCCTAGACAGTCATCATTCGTCAAAATGACGACACGTCTATTGGGAAATGGTAAATTTAAGTTTTACTAATTCGACCGTTTTATGAATTTTTGTTCTATACTAATTAAAACCAAATTGAATATGAAAATAAATTCAAGTTTGGTTAACTTTTTCGCTCACGATGAAAATTATAGCGTCTTGAAATGAGCCGTAGTCAAAATGAGGAAGGATGACGTTAATGTACAAAAAAAGGGATGACTGTACAGGGTTAAAAGAAAGTTAAAGAATCCTTACCAATTCACTATTAAATTACAAGCAAAGGAGTACTAAAAATTTTTCCAAATTTTTAAGGCGTTATTCTGAAATTAAATATTTGTTTTTTACATTAATAATATTACATTGGTTTCCAAAAAAATTTGATTAAAGAAATACTAAAATAAGGTATTAAAAACCTGTAATTTTGATGATAAAAAGGTCATAAACACGTAAATATTCTAGTTGAAAGAAAGCCAATTTTTAAAAGAAAACTTACCAATTCTCTATTTTTTAAATTTGTTTGAATCCATCTGGAGTTGCTCTGAAATTATTGCTTTTACAACAAAGAAAAAATATTAAACTGGTTTCCAAAAAATTAATTAACAAATAATAATATACATAAAAAATATTCTTTTTAAGAGAAAGCCATATTAAAACAAGTAAGGAAAGTCTAAAGTCGGGCGGGGCCGACTATATTATACCCTGCACCACTTTGTAGATCTAATTCTTAGTCGTTTACTCAATTCTTAGTCGTTTACTCAATTATCAAAACAAAGTTGAATGGAATTTGCACACCAATTTCATTAAACACAAAATTAAAATTCATATAAATATAAATATAGTTCGATGTATTAAAAATATATAGTTCAATGTAATAAATCTAAATATATTAATCTAAACAACACATACAATCTACTCTACTTCACACCATAAGACGAACTTCTCTTTTAATTTTTTTAAATAAACAAGCACATTAAAGTCGAGGGTCTCTGGTCTTTTCAGAAATAAAAGTGTGTATGCTTGTGTGGTACTATTTCCTTATTTATATAAAGCGTTCTCCAAGGAGATGCATCAATGTTTTCCAAGACAATTCTAACACAACAATCATGGTTGCAAAAAAAACTAACTCTACTTTATTGTCCATAACATTTTGTTAACAATCAGAATGGAATTCAATCATGGCACACGGATTTTACAATACTCTGACTTTCACGTTATGTACACAAAACGGTTATTGCACAATTCCCTAAATGAAGCGATAATTGTCCAGTTTTTCCTTTTTCGTTAATATGTTGTAAAAATTAATATTAACAAATCATGGATTTCCGCAATACAATCGTTATTCATTGTTGTAATCAGAATTAACGAGCTATTGCACTATTCACATGTAAAATTGAGAAAATTTTCTCCCTACCCACTGAATATACTACTGCATTTTCAAAATTCTAATTATAAAAAAAATTGGCTGCATTAATATATCATCGAATCGTAAAGGATGTCGAATATTTTCTTAATTCTATTTTTTTGTTTAATCTAGTGGTCTATGGCTATGTGCTTCGGTAATATTGCACAGTTTTCTTTATCCTAATATCACAGTTTAAGAGGCAATTTTGTTAACTTCTTTATAAATTGCAAAATTAGGCTGTTCTGCTTACATTTAGATTGGGCGCCATCTCTGTTATGTACGCCTATAGCGGCGTTTGACATGGCCGTCCGGCTGACTACGGCGATCTCAGTGGGTGTGGGACTCAACCCGCCTATATCATACCCGGAGCACTAACATTAAAAGAATTTGAACATACACAAATACAAAAAAAAAACGCGACTTACGATAATCTCAAATGGGAAAACATTGATCCAGAGGTCTTGGTGTTATGACCTCACACTTGCCCACCCAATCATTAACCAAAAGCACTCCATTTTAGTCAATTATACCTCTGCCCCCCGCAATGATAAAAATTACCAACACAACATTTTTCTTAACAACAAATCAAGACATCAATATTTTTATTAATGCAATATTAAAACTAACAAAAAAAGTATTTGTGATAATTTTCCTTAATCCATTATTATTAAATTTACTTTATTTCTATTAACAGATTGCAAAAAGAAAATTATGAAGAAAAATATCGTTCATGAAGACTGTATGGTTCAATTTGAGGATGAACCAGTTCCAGACCCTTATTTTGTTATGCCTAATTTGGCGCGAATAAAATGCTTTACCTATCTGATAAAAGAGCTCTCTTAAAAGACAATTCCTGCTCTCATAAATATTGCAGGGCAAAATTCACTAATTCCACAAGTACCTAAACCTATCACCCTATGCCTGATTAACCAAAAAACTAGGATATTGTTAAGTTTTTATATTGAGGTGTGTTTTATAACCCGATATTTAAAACACAGTTCTTTTCAAATAACGACAATCTGCAATTTATTTGCTTAACTTTCACTTATTTGCTTTACGTTGTGTACTGTTTGCCTTTTAGTTTACGACTGACTTCACAGCTCCCTCTGCCAGGGTTTTTATACCGTGATTTGACGATTTCGAAAATTCTCGGTAGTCTGGCCTACAACCATCTAGAACTATCTAGATACAATTTATCTAACACCACATATTCAACTGGTTATCTTCATTGCCTACAGCCATCTAGAATGTTCTACTAGTGTCCGGCAGATGTCGCACAATTATCTAATCATTTTGTCGTTTCTGTTCATAGTCTTGCCTACAATTATCTAGAACAATCACTTTGTCGTTTCTGCTTATCTCGTAATTTAGCTGACAACAACAATAACAAAACAAACGGGGTTACTACAATTATAGTGAAACTAAGAACACAAAAGATGTTTAGGAAAGTACTAGAAAATAAAGAAATGATTTTGAATGTGATGACGTAATTGGACCGTTACAATTTGAAATTTTAAATTAACAGAAACTAATTTGAATAAACTTCTAGAAATCTAGAAATATCAAATTCCTAACAATATTTTTCCTCTCACAATAATATAAAAAAACTAGTATTTGAAAGAAAAAAAAAATAAAATAACTTACTTAGCTTATTTTATCTACTAATGTTTTTGCTGATTCTTTTTCTTTTATATTGATTATTTTCCTCTTTTTTATATATTTTTTATGAATCGAGTAGTTGTACAGATTACTAATATTACTTTTTCATTCAATTTCAGGAATAGGATCTTATGCAGACGTTTTATTATTTATGGCGCATGGACGGACACACACAAACAACTGGTGAGACACAAAGTTACCTGGTATTTTAACTCATATTGACAGATTTCACGTTTTCTTGCAGGCTTATGATGAATAAACAGAATTGAAGTTATCAACCATCAGCATCTATATATGGCACTGAGTTGTCCAACAAAGCAGTAACCCAAAAACTTTGCAAATTCGGGAAAGCAATTTCTCCAAAGAACTTGGCTTTATGTGTGGGGTACGAAAAGATACTTCACAATATTGGTTTCAACACAAGCTCACAACCACACAATTGTCCACGGAGGCCAGTGCAGATTCTGTGGATCACCAGTTTTTTTTTTAGTATACGCATTGAAAATTACACACAAATCACAATCATTGCCTAATGTTAGAAAAACACTAATTACTTACATTACTGTGTAATCAAACACTAAACACAATCTATCCTTTATAAATATAAATATTCGTTTGTTTGAGCACTGAACACTTAGTTTGAAAACAAAATTTAATCCAGAAGTGGCCGAAAAGTGGTTTCTTAAGTGTAAATTTGAGAAGCGACAGCAGTGATAGTAGGCAGCAAAATTAATCGAGAAGTGGCTGAAAATTGGCATCTTAAGTGTAAATTTGAGAAGCGGCAGCAGTGATAGTAGGCAGCAAAAATTTTCAATTTTTTGATACGTTACTTGAAAAGTTGAGAATTGCATAGGAGGCACCAAAATTTGCAATTTTGCTATTTTTCATGGCAGAGGCAAGTGGTGGTGATATGGATGGCATGCTTACTGACTCCACCATTACTTTGAGTGATGGTGGTGAACGTAAGAAGGAAAGCAGAAAAAACCGCCGTAAAAGAAGTGGTGGACGTGATGATGCGGCATATGACTGCATGAAGTTGCAGTTAGCGAATGACCGATATTTGTATCGTATTGCTGAATTAGAGAAGGAAATCAAAACTCTAAAGAAACAATTATTTGAAATGTCATCTGAATTTCAAAGACATAAAGAAATTCAGATAATCAACGCAAATGAAATTGTACAAGATGGAAATATAGATGTGGCTGGCGAAATACACTGCCAAAAAAATTTGTATCCAAATGTTATAGTCAAAAATGACATTTCAACGGAAAATGACACCAGTGTACAGAACAATGGGTACACTGAAAAAATTTAGAAATTTCTGAAATGGGAAAGACTGTTAGAATAGCCGAAAATTCTAACATGGCGATTGATGTAATAATAGAGGAAAGCAATACACCGCCGGTATTGCCAACGACATCAAGGGGCGCAGTCCCCAAACAAGCAAAAAATGCGGAGCAGTTTCCAACAATTGAAGCTGCAAAAGGCAAGAAAAAGAAGAAGCCGGCAACAAAGTCGAATATGGAGGCCCCAAAAGAGAAGATTATCAACACGAGTGGAATGATGCCTGCAATTACCATTTATGATGTTAGCGTTAAGGAAATTGCAAATATCCTGAATCGGACCCTTAGGACTGGCGATTTTAATATTGTGATGGTAAGGAAAGGTGTTATAAATGTGAAGATTAAAGGGTTGTCCAATTTCGAGAAGGTTACTTCTCTTTTTAGGGAGCGGGGATATATGGGTCATACCCATACCCCGAAATGTGTACTTCCGTATTCAATTGTCCTGCACGGACTTTCTAATGAATACACTGTAGATGAGGTTGTTGGATTTTTCGCCAGTGACAAAATAGGATTTAATATTAGAATCTTAGGTGCGAGGAATGTGGCTGAGGACAAGTGGGTCCTTCGCGTGGACAGGACCAGCGACATCGAAGAACTGTACAAGTTAAGGACAGTTCTCGATTGCGTGGTCCGGTTCAAGAAGGACAAATCTAAGGGTCCTGCTCAATGTTTCAGATGTCAGCGATATGGCCATGTATCGGATAATTGCACAATGCCACTTCGATGCGTTAAGTGCGGGGGCCCTCATGCTCCCGGGGACTGCTATATCCCCCCCAAGGAGATAGCCTCTCGGGGCATCGTCGATCCCGTTTCCGGCGAGGTTTCTGCATGCCCCCCGTTAGGTGTGTCAATTGCGATACTGAGGGGCATACTGCTGGCTCTAGGTTATGTCCTCGTAGGGTTGCCATATTGACAGCATTGGCTAAGCGTAAAGAGGAGGCGAAGGCGAAAGCCAAAGCCAAATCGGATTGCATAGCTGGTTTGTCATCCAGCTCCGACTAGCAGGGGTGGCGTTAGAATTGCGAAGGGGGCATCTCCTGCGGGTGCCTCAAATCGCAAAACTGACATGTTCGACGCCTGTCAGCGAGTGTTTGGAAGTGATTTTATCGGTATTTTTGCCAAGATGAGAGAGTTTGCCCCGAAGTATGAGCGGTTGGTGGCTGAGAGTGGTGAGAGTGAGGCCCTAGTGGCGATGATGAGAATGTTGTGTGATGTGTGAGTTGAAGTGTGTATTTGTGAATGTCAACTCTTGCGTGTCCTTGAGCAAGAGACATTTTTTGGCTATGTTTGTGAGAGAACGGAATCCTGATGTTCTGCTATTAGCGGAACATAGGCTTTCGTCCTCTCACATTCTAGACATCGATGGTTATCGGGTGTTTCGCCAGGACAGACAAGACCGCTCTGGTGGTGGGACGGCGGTCTTGGTGAGAGAGACATTCAGTTGTGAGGAGATAGCGATTTCGACGGGCAGTATTGAATCATGTGCTGCGCGTGTATGTATGAGTGATGGCACTTCGGTGTCTTTTGTAGCAATGTACCGTCCACCGAATCGTACTTTGTGTGTGAATGATTTTGTTTCGATTTTTTCGCTTTATGATCTTGGCGAAGTTGTTGTTGGTGCCGATTTGAACGCGAGACATCCTTCCTGGGGTGGTAATGAGACGGATACCAGGGGTAGGAGATTGTTTGAGCTCCTTCGGGAGAATCCGCATTTTGCAGCGTGCGCTGCGGATAGGCCGACCAGACCAAATGGAATTTCTGGCACGTATATAGACGCGTTTTTGCTCACCCCTGGTCTCCCTCTCCTTAACCCTGGGGGTGTTTCGGAGACTTTCAATTATGAATCGGACCATAGGGCGATTGGTGTGTGTTTGAGTGTTAGTGGAATTGCAAGGCGTGAATGCATTGGGAATTTTGATTTTAGAAGAATGAACGTGAGGAGATTTAGGTCTCATCTGAGACATGCGCTTGGGGACCATTTACTCCCCATAGATAGGAATGTGACGATGGATGAAATTGATAATTGTGTGTCTGGTTTGTCGAGTGTTTTTAGTGAGGCTGTGGACATGTCTGTGCCGAGAATTTTAAATAGACGATCTCTTCCTGATCTGCCTTCTGGAATAGTCAATCTTATTCGAGAACGGCGTAGGTTGTGTCGGACGATTCGTCGCTCACCAGATCCGGAGAGGCGATCTGAACTCAGGGCGGTAGTTGATGAACTTAATATTATCATTGGCAATTCGATTCAGTCTTTTGAAGATGAGCGAATTAGACGTCATCTAAGAAGCATTAGAGTGAATAATAGGACATATAGTCAGGTAAAGAGGGCTGCCGGTTTGTCGTCTAAAACCTCCGTAGCTACATTACGTCGGCCTGATGGCACTCAGGCGACAGTTGATTTTGATAAAGCGGAGATTTTGGCCGATTTTCTCCAATCTTCGGCTCCTGACTATATGGATGACAATGATTTCTCCACTAATGTTTCTGAAGTTGCTAGGGGCATAGGTGGTGGCCCGCCAATGACTACATTTTGTAGTTCATTCACTGCGGATAGTTCTGTGGTTTTAGATCGTTCTCTTTGGAGCAGAGGGGGGTTTGTTTCAAGTGATGACATTGGCCAGGCTCTGGCGTTAAGACCGGCGAAAAAGTCTTCTGGATTGGATGGCATCCCTGACATTATTATCAAGAGGGCTGGGGTTTTGATTTTTGGATTTTTGACCGTTCTCTTCAACCATTGTCTCAATTTGGGATATTTCCCGGGGCATGGAAGAAGGCGGTTGTTATTCCGATACCAAAACCGGGCAATTCTCGTGAGGAGTGTTCGGGATACAGACCAAGATCGCTTTTGTCATCATTTGGCAAACTTCTTGAGTTCTTTATTCTCGAGAGGATTCGACTATTTGCTGAGGAAAACGGAATTTTTAGAGATTTTCAATTTGGGTTTAGGCGCGGATTTCCACTTCGCATGCACTTGGTGTTTTTGCGACGCACGTGGTGAGGGGTCTCGGCCGGAGATGTGGCACCTTGGCTGTTGGCCTTGATTTTGCCAAGGCATTTGATTCCGTCTGGCATGATGGAATACTTTTTAAGATGAGTCGTCTTGGCTTTGACAGTCATTTGTGTGGGGTGGTAGCAAGCTTCTTACGTGAACGCTCTTTCGCTGTGGAGGTGGGCAATAGGATGTCGAGCTGGAGACAGATTCGTGCTGGTGTCCCCCAAGGTTCACTCCTTGGACCAATTTTGTATACAATTTTTGCTAGCGACATCCCTGAGCCGCCGGAGAGGGGTTTGCTGCTAACCTATGCAGATGACGTTTTGGTCGCTTTTTCCGGTCCGAGGGCCAGTCTGATTGAGAGAAGTCTGAATTTCTACTTGGAGGAGCTCCACAGCTACTTCTCCAGGTGGAAACTTAGACTTAATGTGAATAAATGTTCGGCGTTGTGTATAACGGGGCGGCCGGGTTCAGTTTTTCCTAATTTCAGGTCCTATAATCCATCTGTCATGATTGATGGTACTCCAGTTGTGGTATCGGACACTCTCAAGTATTTGGGGGTCGTTTTTGATGCCAAGTTTTCGTTTTGCCGCCACATCGACAATGTTTTGGCTAAGGCCAAACGTGTTTATTTTGGGTACAGTGGCCTGATTCGTATGAGGGGTGGCCTCTCCAAACGGGTCAAACTACTGATTTATAGTCAGATAGTGCGACCCGTTATCACCTATGCCTTCCCCATCTGGTTCGGCATTTCGTCGGCTCAAATGGAAAGACTTAGGGTGTGGGAGAGGTGTATTCTTCGGTCGTGCGTGGGTATTGGAGTTAGGACGATGGATGATGGGACCATTAGACATCACTCTACAAGGGTGGTGATGGATAGGTCGGGGGCGATGAGGATCGACGTTGTCATGGTGAGGGACGCGTTGAGGTTCTTGGGCAATTCCGGATTGCTGTCGAATGTTATGGTGGCCGGGATGCTTGACTATCGAGAGGACTTAGAGATTTTGACGACAAGGGCCCACTTGGCCCCAGCTGCACTCCTTGTTTTGGACGAGACCATTAGACATCACTCTACAAGGGTGGTGATGGATAGGTCGGGGGCGATGAGGATCGACGTTGTCATGGTGAGGGACGCGTTGAGGTTCTTGGGCAATTCCGGATTGCTGTCGAATGTTATGGTGGCCGGGATGCTTGACTATCGAGAGGACTTAGAGATTTTGACGACAAGGGCCCACTTGGCCCCAGCTGCACTCCTTGTTTTGGACGAGGGAGGACTATTGTACAGAGACGGACTGCTGTTGTTTTACCACAGAAGATCTGGGACGTACGACATAGATAATAGGGTTTATCTGACAACACAGTGACCTTACCCATTTTGTAAATATTGTAAATAGTGTAAATAGTGTAAATATAGTAGTTTTAAGTATTAGTTTTAAGTTGTAGCTATAAGTAGATTTAGTAATTTTTTAAAAAAACTGAAATTTTGTCTATTTTTTTTAACTTCCAATTTTTTAAGACAACGAAATGAATTTAATTATCCAATTATTTGTTTAACTTTTGTTTGATGATTGTGCGTGTGGCAAGACTACAGCAAAAAATTAATTTCAATGTTGAGAATGTAAATGAGAGACTTACATATGTTTAATTATATATTGATTATATAAGTTCATGTCATCTTATAAATTATATAGGAATTTAATGGAATAAAATGATCTATTTAAAATGAAAAAAAAATGAAAAAGCTGTGAAGTCAGTCGTAAACTAAAAGGCAAACATTACACAACGTAGAGCAAATAAGTGAAAGTTAAGCAAATAAATTGTAGATTGTCGTTATTTGAAAAGAACTGTGTTTTAATTATCGGGTTATAAAACACGCCTCAATATAAAAACGTAACAATATCCTAGTTTTTTTTGGTAAATCAGGCATAGGGTGATAGGTTTAGGTCCTTGTGGAATTAGTGAATTTTGCCCTGCAATATTTATGAGAGCAGGAATTGTCTTTTAAGAGAGCTCTTTTATCAGATAGGTAAAGCATTTTATTCGCGCCAAATTAGGCATAACAAAATAAGGGTCTGGATCTGGTTCATCCTCAAATTGAGCCATACAGTCTTCATGAACGATATTTTTCTTCATAAGTCTCTGTTTGCAATTTTTTAATAGAAATAAAGTAAATTTAATAATAATAGATTAAGGATAATTATTACAAATACTTTTTTTGTTAGTTTTAATATTGCATTAATAAAAATATTGATGTTTTGATTTGTTGTTAAGAAAAATGTTGTGTTGGTAATTTTTGTCATTGCGGGGGGCAGAGGTATAATGACTAAAATGGAGTGCTTTTGGGTAATGATTGGGTGGGCAAGTGTGAGGTCATAACACCAAGACCTCTGGATCAAAGTTTTCTCATTTGAGATTGTCGTAATTCGCGTTTTTTGTATTTGTGTATGTTCAAATTCTTTTAATGTTAGTGCTCCGGGTTTGATATAGGCGGGTTGAGTCCCACACCCACTGAGATCGCCGTAGTCAGCCGGACGGCCATGTCAAACGCCGCTATAGGCGCACATAACAGAGATGGCGCCCAATCTAAAAGTAAGCAAAACAGCCTAATTTTGCAATTTATAAAGAAGTTAACAAATTACCTCTTAAACTGTGATATTAGGATAAAGAAAACTGTGCAATATTACCGAAGCACATAGCCATAGACCACTAGATTAAACAAAAAAATAGAATTAAGAAAATATTCGACATCCTTTACGATTCGATGATATATTAATGCAGCCAATTTTTTTATAATTAGAATTTTGAAAGTGCAGTAGTATATTCAGTGGGAAGGGAGAAAATTTTCTCAATTTTACATGTGAATAGTGCAATAGCACGTTAATTCTGATTACAACAATGAATAACGATTGTATTGCGGAAATCCATGATTTGTTAATATTAATTTTTACAACATATTAACGAAAAAGGAAAAACTGGACAATTATCGCTTCATTTAGGGAATTGTGCAATAACCGTTTTGTGTACATAACGCGAAAGTCAGAGTATTGTAAAATCCGTGTGCCATGATTGAATTTCATTCTGATTGTTAACAAAATGTTATGGACAATAAAGTAGAGTTAGTTTTTTTTGCAACCATGATTGTTGTGTTAGAATTGTCTTGGAAAACATTGATGCATCTCCTTGGAGAACGCTTTATATAAATAAGGAAATAGTACCACACAAGCATACACACTTTTATTTCTGAAAAGACCAGAGACCCTCGACTTTAATGTGCTTGTTTATTTAAAAAAATTAAAAGAGAAGTTCGTCTTATGGTGTGAAGTAGAGTAGATTGTATGTGTTGTTTAGATTAATATATTTAGATTTATTACATTGAACTATTTATATTTATTACATCGAACTATATTTATATTTATATGAATTTTAATTTTGTGTTTAATGAAATTGGTGTGCAAATTCCATTCAACTTTGTTTTGATAATTGAGTAAACGACTAAGAATTATTTTTCGGACACAGTAGCTCAAGGGAGCCCAATGAAATATAGAATTGACTAAAATGGAGTGTTTTGGGTCATGGTTGGGTGGGCAAGTGTGAGGTCATAACACCAAGACCTCTGGATCAACGTTTTCCCATTGGAGATTGTCGTAAGTCCCGTTTTTTGTATTTGTGTAAGTTCAAATTCTTTCAATGTTAGTGCTCTGGGTTTGACATAGGCGGGTTGAGTCCCACACCCCCTTAGATCGCCGTAGTCAGCCGGACGGCCATGTCAAACGCCGCAATAGACGCACATAACAGTTTTATATGTTTCGTGTATACTGTAATTCAATGTAACTTAAGTTAAAATAATATTGTAAGTGGAAATGTTTATGGTGTTGTACAAAATTATTATGTGTTTTTATTTAATAGACGAATTCTCCTGATGAAGACAACAAAAATTGTCGAAACGTTGGGAAGAATGCAATAAATAAGTCTTTTTATTTGCGGAAAACAACCTTAGGTCTGATAGCTTAATCATATGGGAAAATTTAGAAACTAATAAACGGACCACCGTGGTCATTAAGAAAATTAAATATTTCATTTAAAAAAAAAACTAAAAACAACTAAAAGATTACAAACATGTATTAAACTAATGTGGTAAATGCAACATTTGGTATGACGCAAGCAATCTCCATCTTCCTCAAATCTATAATCTTTGACCTAACAGACCAAAATAATAATCAAAAAGACATTCATTGTTTTTACCGGCAATGTAAATACGACATCAGTGGAAATTTCGTGTCTTTGCTTATACCAAATTATACTAAAAACTGACTATGACTAACGACTAACAGATGGCAGTCTATGAATGAGTATTTTATACGCGAAAAGCGTTGAATTAACAAAATACGTAGTTTTGTAAAATCATAAAGTGCAGCCAGGCAACACTGTTGAGAAATGAATTTCCAATATACAACAGTGTCATCTATTGGTTTTGCCCGCCATGTAAATGCGACACTATTAGAAATTTCGCTTGTACCAAATTATAACGGTTTGTACTAAAAAATTACTATGAGGAACGACTATGAGAATGGGTATTTTATACACGAAAATCGTGTTTTTGGTAAATCTTGTTAGATTCTAATAAACACCCCCATAGAGGGGCACCACGAGGTTCCAGGAGGGCACAGCGTTATGGTTGAGCAGGTTTTGTATCATTAAATATGTTAAAACAACACTAATTGTTAAGTTCAACAAAACATCAATAATATACTAGAAAAGAGCATACCATTCGTACATTTCGAAATGTTCATTTATAATCACAGTGAGAAAAGAATAGAAGTTACATGCAATTCTATAATTTGTTGTAGGTTTTCCATTATTAGTTGTTCACTTTATTTGCAACTGCTAAATTTCTTGCTAAAATATCAGAACCAGTACCCACTTTTGTATTCAGACATTTTAAAAAGCGAAGCAAATTGGGTTGGGAAGCTCTGTTCTAGATTGTTGTAGGCAAGATTAGCCAAAATGTTCGAATTCGTCATACCTCGGTATATAAACCCTTGACAGAGGGAGCTGTCAAGTCAGTCGTAAGCTAAAATGCAGAAAGTACACATCGAAAAGCAAATAAGTGCACTGAAAAAACAGTGAACCCTTTTCCATTGCAAAATGAACTAAACTGCAGTTATATTGACCATGATTTAGCCCTTAAGATTTTTTCAACTTGTCTAGTTTATAATTCTCTTAAATTTTAGTTCATCTATTGTATTTTAGTTCATTTTTACAACACCATAAGATTTACATACCCCTACCAAGTTAAAAAGTCAGTATTATTTTGGTTCACTTGCTTATTTTTTGGGAAACTCGATAATAAAAATTGGTTAACAGTCTCTTTAAAATCTCGACGACTAATCTATTTTTAAATCAATCATTCCACAGTACAGAGAAATTAAGTAATTAATGGAACAACAAACCGTTTTACTATTATGAAAATGTTCATACATTAAAATTAAACTTTCTTTAAGCAAAAGTACTTTATTATAAAAGCTTATGATGAAAGTTCTTAGTACAATGTTTTTTGTGAATAAAAATTATGACCACGTGGAACAGAGAGTAGTTCATTGGAACTCGCTGTTTGGACATTTTGACTTATCCTTTTTTTATTCATCGTAGGTATTTTTGTAACATATCTTGCTGGAAAAAAATTGAAGCAATAATGAAAATTGTTAAAAATTACCACCATGTAATGAAATATAATTTTTAATTCTTCATTTTAACTTGTAACTTACCATATTTGGGGGCATTTTATCAAATGGTGTAAAGAATTCAACTTTTCTTTGGAAAACGTATCTTATAAAATTTGTACCTGAAACAATTAGAGAAATAATGAAGTATTCTATATAAACTCATAAAACTGTGTTATTATCGATGTGAAGGATATAATAAAATAAATATTCTAGTTGAAAGAAAGCAAAAGTTTTAATATAAAACTTACCAATTCTCTATTAAATTGCACGCTGAGGGGAAATATAAAAAGTTGTCCAAATTTATTTGGGTTACTCTGAAATTAACTATTTATTTTTTACATTAAATAAAATTATTAAATAGGGTTTCAAAAAATCTAATGAAAAAAATAATAATATGCATAAAAAACCAAATATTCTGGATATTTGGCCATCATTCGTCAAAATAACGAGACGTAATTTCATTTTCGATTTAAAATGCATTTTAGTCTATTGGGAAATGGTAAATTTAAGTTATACTAATTCGACCGTTTTATGAATTTTTGTTTTAAAACCAAATTGAATATGAAAATAAATTCAAGTTTGGTTCACTTTTTCGCTCACGATGAAAATTGTAGCGTTTGAAATCAGCCGTAGTCAAAATGGCGAAGGATGACGTTAATGTACAAAAAATAAGGATGACTGTCCAGGGTTAAAAGAAAGTCAAAGAATCCTTACCAATTCACTATTAAATTACAGGCAAAGGAGTACTAAAAATGTTTCCAAATTTTTAAGGGGTTATTCTGAAATTAAATATTTGTTTTTACATTAAAAATATTACATTGGTTTCCGAAAATTTGATTAAAGAAATACTAAAATAAGGTATTAAAAACCTGCAATTTTGATGATAAAAAGGTCACAAAAACGTAAATATTCTAGTTGAAATAAAGCCAATTTTTAAAAGAAAACTTACCAATTCTCTATCACTTTCAAGTTGAAATTTGTTCGAATCCATCTGGAGTTGCTCTGAAATTAAATATTGCTTTTACAATAAAGAAAAACATTAAACTGGTTTCCAAAAAAATTTAATTAACAAATAATAATATACGTACAAAATATTCTTTTTAAAAGAAAGTCATATTAAAAAATACTTACCAATTTATGAATAAACTATACGCTGAGATATAACAAAAATTTTCCAAATTCATCTGGAATTGAATATTAATTTTTTACATTGAATAATAAAAATTTCAATACACTTTCAATTTCAACACATTTTCCTAAATATTCTTAATGACTTTTTTCTAAACTACCGATAAAATATTAATAACTTTCATTTAAAAGGTTTAATAAACAAACACCAATATATGGCTCAAAAATCCAAAATATTCCATGCCTTTATATTCCCTTATTGCATACATGCTTAAAAGATGCAACAGCCTACTAAAGCATGCCAAACAAAACCAAGCAAAGCCAAAACATTCCTACAACAACAAAAACACATGTGCCTTTATTGAAAACAACACCTCATCCAGCCAAATAAACCATCCGCGAATAACAAACACATACACAAACCACTAAATGAACAAAAATAAAAACCAAAGACAATAAACTTGAGGAAGATAGGAAATTGGCTTGCGTCATACCAATTGTTGCATTTACCATGTTAGTTCCATACATGTTTGTAAATGAAAAACTTAAGTTTCTTAATGAAACAATGTTAAATTTTAGGCAACAACAAAGACATAACATTTTCCCCTTTAAGGAAATTTATTTCGTGCACTTAATTTCTTTTTATTTGCATTTTAATGCTATGTCAATACTTGTCGTATACACGTTTGGATCGAGTATGAAACTAACGTTGTAAATGGTTTGATCTCCTCAGTAGCCAATTTCCTATCTTCCTTGAGTTTATTGTCTTTGATAAAAACAACCCCACGCTCATGTAAAGGGTGATACGGTCAAAATTTGGTCAATATAAACTTGGCGTATTTCTTTCAATTTTGCATATAAAAAAACCTGAACACCCCTCATTTTGAAGGTGTGTGTGTGTGTAGAATGTTGCTCCTATTTTGATTTTGGAATTCACTTTTCAGTTGTCAAAATGCCGTCCAAGCAAGAAGAGCAGCGTATCAAAATTTTGCTCGCGCATCGCGAAAATCCGAGCTACTCGCACGCAAAGCTGGCAAAATCGCTAAAAGTTGCCAAATCAACCGTTACAAATGCAATTAAAGTGTTTGGGGAACGTTTGTCGACAGCCAGGAAGTCTGGATCGGGGGGAAATCGAAAACCGGAAGCCGCTGAGACGACAAAGAGAGTTGCCGGTAGTTTAAAGCGAACCCCTAACCTCTCTCTCCGAGATGCCGCAAATAAGCTGGGTGTATCGTCTACAACCGTGCATCGAGCCAAAAAACGAGTCGGACTATCGACTTACAAGAAGGTAGTGACTCCAAATCGCGATGATAAACAAAATACGACGGCCAAAGCGCGATCCCGGAGGCTGTACACGACGATGCTGACGAAGTTTGACTGCGTGGTAATGGACGACGAAACCTACGTCAAAGCCGACTACAAGCAGCTTCCGGGACAGGAGTTTTATACGGCAAAAGGAAGGGGAAAGGTAGCAGATATTTTCAAGCACATAAAACTGTCAAAGTTCGCAAAGAAATATCTGATTTGGCAAGCCATCTGTACCTGTGGCTTGAAAAGCAGCATTTTCATAGCTTGCGGGACTGTCAACCAAGAAATTTATGTGAAAGAGTGTTTGAATAAACGTCTGCTGCCTTCCCTGAAGAAACACGGTTGTTCCGTACTGTTTTGGCCGGATTTGGCATCTTACCATTACGGTAAAAAGGCCATGGAGTGGTATGCCGCCAACAACGTGCAGGTGGTTCCCAAGGACAAGAACCCTCGCAATATGCCAGAGCTCCGCCCAATTGAGAAATACTGGGCTATTGTCAAGCGGAACATTAAGAAGACCAAAAAAACTGCTAAGGACGAGCAACAGTTCAAGGCAAACTGGCTTTCTGCGGCGATGAAGGTGGACAAGGGTGCTGTACAAAATCTGATGGCAGGTGTCAAGCGTGAGGCCCGGCAATTCGGATTCGAAAAGCGAAAGCCTAACTGAATATTTTTCCTGAATTTTATACTAATTGAACTTGAAAAAGAAATTTAATTTGATTTTTTAAATAAACGATTTCATCGATTTACACGCGTTTCCCCTTGACCAAATTTTGACCGTATCACCCTTTATACACAACAAAACTCCATTTTCTACCATCATTATCGCAGGGCAACTAATAAAGCTATAAATATAAACAACGATATGATGTCTATTTTAAGATTTAGTATGAGTATATTTACTACTAACAAAAGTAAAATATTAAATGCAGACACCAACAAACATTGGTGGATTAATTAATATAAGTCACCTTTCCTGGAAAGACATTGTTTTTGTTTTATCCCTTGATACACACTTTTTATATTAGCTAAAATATAATATGTAATGTTTTTTCCCTTTTTTCATTACGTCCCAACTGCCCAATTATATTTCTCCAATGTTACGTATAACTTGAAACACAAAGAATACTTGAATTATACAGTTTATACTAGAGTTCTCCAACAGGAGCATTGTATAGGTTAAGAATAGGCATACTATTGTTTATTTTAGTCTAAATTATACTGAAAAATAAATAAATAAACGATTAAAAAAAAAAAAAAAAAAAAAAAAAAACAAAACTCAAGTAACATCACCTTTACATTAATCACATTCCACTATGCCGATAAAGATCTCTGTACTATGCATTAGTTTCATCTGCTGACAATTTAGTCTAAGAATAATATTCGTAAAGGCACACCAGTTTATGAACGATGAAACGTTTAACTTAAAATTTGCAAAATTTTCATGAAATGTTATCTACCATTTTTGACGAAAATGTCTGTAAATTTAATTACATGTGAACTAAAAATATTTCATTGGGTAATTTTTTACCAACAATTATTAACTATAGGAGTTGTCAGTAAGAAATTGCTATCCACTTCCAAGTTCATTTTTCGTAAAAAAATATTTTCTCATACAAAAAAATCTTATAGTAAATTGCACTTATTATTTAGAAAGTACTTTACATTTCACAAGTACTTTTATAGCATGACAAACGAATTTTTAACTACCAGTTAAGAATTTTTTTTAAGGGAATTTCCATCGTAGTTTGTAGGCCATGAACTAAATGATTGCTACTTAGAATTTGTAAAATTTCCTTTCGAGTAGTTAATTTTCGTTGAAGATACGAAAAATGAACTAAAATTCTGGAAAATTCTTGTAATAAATTATTGTAAAAATCTTCTTAAATTTACGAGACACTTTTTTTCTGTGTATATAAACTCATAAACGTGTGTTGTTATCGATTTGAAAGAAATCCAAAGTTTTAATATAAAACTTACCAATTCTCTATTAAGTTGTACGCTGAGAGAAAATATAAAAAGTTGTCCAAATTTATTTGGGTTACTCTGAAATTAAATATTTATTTTTTACATTAAATAAAATTATTAAATAGGTTTCAAAAAAATCTAATGAAAAAATAATAATATGCATAAAAAACCAAATATTCTGGTTAACCCTAGACAGTCATCATTCTTCAAAATGACGACACGTAATTTCATTTTCGTTTTAAAATGCATTTTAGTCTACTGGAAAATGGTAAATTTGAGTTATACTAATTCGACCGTTTTATATTATTATATATTAATACGCTACACTTTTTTTTTGGTACATATTGTGGGCGTGTGCGGGGGTATTATGCGATAAGTTTGGTATCAAAAGAAAGGTAATTTTCTGTAGATATGGCGAATCGATGAAAATTGTAGCGTCTTGAAATCAGCCGTAGTCAAAATGGCGAAGGATGACGTTAATGTACAAAAAATAAGGATGACTGTCCAGGGTTAAAAGAAAGTCAAAGAATCCTTACCAATTCACTATTAAATTACAGGCAAAGGAGTACTAAAAATGTTTCCAAATTTTTAAGGGGTTATTCTGAAATTAAATATTTGTTTTTACATTAAAAATATTACATTGGTTTCCGAAAATTTGATTAAAGAAATACTAAAATAAGGTATTAAAAACCTGCAATTTTGATGATAAAAAGGTCACAAAAACGTAAATATTCTAGTTGAAATAAAGCCAATTTTTAAAAGAAAACTTACCAATTCTCTATCACTTTCAAGTTGAAATTTGTTCGAATCCATCTGGAGTTGCTCTGAAATTAAATATTGCTTTTACAATAAAGAAAAACATTAAACTGGTTTCCAAAAAAATTTAATTAACAAATAATAATATACGTACAAAATATTCTTTTTAAAAGAAAGTCATATTAAAAAATACTTACCAATTTATGAATAAACTATACGCTGAGATATAACAAAAATTTTCCAAATTCATCTGGAATTGAATATTAATTTTTTACATTGAATAATAAAAATTTCAATACACTTTCAATTTCAACACATTTTCCTAAATATTCTTAATGACTTTTTTCTAAACTACCGATAAAATATTAATAACTTTCATTTAAAAGGTTTAATAAACAAACACCAATATATGGCTCAAAAATCCAAAATATTCCATGCCTTTATATTCCCTTATTGCATACATGCTTAAAAGATGCAACAGCCTACTAAAGCATGCCAAACAAAACCAAGCAAAGCCAAAACATTCCTACAACAACAAAAACACATGTGCCTTTATTGAAAACAACACCTCATCCAGCCAAATAAACCATCCGCGAATAACAAACACATACACAAACCACTAAATGAACAAAAATAAAAACCAAAGACAATAAACTTGAGGAAGATAGGAAATTGGCTTGCGTCATACCAATTGTTGCATTTACCATGTTAGTTCCATACATGTTTGTAAATGAAAAACTTAAGTTTCTTAATGAAACAATGTTAAATTTTAGGCAACAACAAAGACATAACATTTTCCCCTTTAAGGAAATTTATTTCGTGCACTTAATTTCTTTTTATTTGCATTTTAATGCTATGTCAATACTTGTCGTATACACGTTTGGATCGAGTATGAAACTAACGTTGTAAATGGTTTGATCTCCTCAGTAGCCAATTTCCTATCTTCCTTGAGTTTATTGTCTTTGATAAAAACAACCCCACGCTCATGTAAAGGGTGATACGGTCAAAATTTGGTCAATATAAACTTGGCGTATTTCTTTCAATTTTGCATATAAAAAAACCTGAACACCCCTCATTTTGAAGGTGTGTGTGTGTGTAGAATGTTGCTCCTATTTTGATTTTGGAATTCACTTTTCAGTTGTCAAAATGCCGTCCAAGCAAGAAGAGCAGCGTATCAAAATTTTGCTCGCGCATCGCGAAAATCCGAGCTACTCGCACGCAAAGCTGGCAAAATCGCTAAAAGTTGCCAAATCAACCGTTACAAATGCAATTAAAGTGTTTGGGGAACGTTTGTCGACAGCCAGGAAGTCTGGATCGGGGGGAAATCGAAAACCGGAAGCCGCTGAGACGACAAAGAGAGTTGCCGGTAGTTTAAAGCGAACCCCTAACCTCTCTCTCCGAGATGCCGCAAATAAGCTGGGTGTATCGTCTACAACCGTGCATCGAGCCAAAAAACGAGTCGGACTATCGACTTACAAGAAGGTAGTGACTCCAAATCGCGATGATAAACAAAATACGACGGCCAAAGCGCGATCCCGGAGGCTGTACACGACGATGCTGACGAAGTTTGACTGCGTGGTAATGGACGACGAAACCTACGTCAAAGCCGACTACAAGCAGCTTCCGGGACAGGAGTTTTATACGGCAAAAGGAAGGGGAAAGGTAGCAGATATTTTCAAGCACATAAAACTGTCAAAGTTCGCAAAGAAATATCTGATTTGGCAAGCCATCTGTACCTGTGGCTTGAAAAGCAGCATTTTCATAGCTTGCGGGACTGTCAACCAAGAAATTTATGTGAAAGAGTGTTTGAATAAACGTCTGCTGCCTTCCCTGAAGAAACACGGTTGTTCCGTACTGTTTTGGCCGGATTTGGCATCTTACCATTACGGTAAAAAGGCCATGGAGTGGTATGCCGCCAACAACGTGCAGGTGGTTCCCAAGGACAAGAACCCTCGCAATATGCCAGAGCTCCGCCCAATTGAGAAATACTGGGCTATTGTCAAGCGGAACATTAAGAAGACCAAAAAAACTGCTAAGGACGAGCAACAGTTCAAGGCAAACTGGCTTTCTGCGGCGATGAAGGTGGACAAGGGTGCTGTACAAAATCTGATGGCAGGTGTCAAGCGTGAGGCCCGGCAATTCGGAT
Source organism: Haematobia irritans (assembly GCF_050003625.1). Classification (NCBI taxonomy): domain Eukaryota; kingdom Metazoa; phylum Arthropoda; class Insecta; order Diptera; family Muscidae; genus Haematobia; species Haematobia irritans. The sequence continues at coordinate 91,901,010 of NC_134398.1, forward strand.
TCGAAAAGCGAAAGCCTAACTGAATATTTTTCCTGAATTTTATACTAATTGAACTTGAAAAAGAAATTTAATTTGATTTTTTAAATAAACGATTTCATCGATTTACACGCGTTTCCCCTTGACCAAATTTTGACCGTATCACCCTTTATACACAACAAAACTCCATTTTCTACCATCATTATCGCAGGGCAACTAATAAAGCTATAAATATAAACAACGATATGATGTCTATTTTAAGATTTAGTATGAGTATATTTACTACTAACAAAAGTAAAATATTAAATGCAGACACCAACAAACATTGGTGGATTAATTAATATAAGTCACCTTTCCTGGAAAGACATTGTTTTTGTTTTATCCCTTGATACACACTTTTTATATTAGCTAAAATATAATATGTAATGTTTTTTCCCTTTTTTCATTACGTCCCAACTGCCCAATTATATTTCTCCAATGTTACGTATAACTTGAAACACAAAGAATACTTGAATTATACAGTTTATACTAGAGTTCTCCAACAGGAGCATTGTATAGGTTAAGAATAGGCATACTATTGTTTATTTTAGTCTAAATTATACTGAAAAATAAATAAATAAACGATTAAAAAAAAAAAAAAAAAAAAAAAAAACAAAACTCAAGTAACATCACCTTTACATTAATCACATTCCACTATGCCGATAAAGATCTCTGTACTATGCATTAGTTTCATCTGCTGACAATTTAGTCTAAGAATAATATTCGTAAAGGCACACCAGTTTATGAACGATGAAACGTTTAACTTAAAATTTGCAAAATTTTCATGAAATGTTATCTACCATTTTTGACGAAAATGTCTGTAAATTTAATTACATGTGAACTAAAAATATTTCATTGGGTAATTTTTTACCAACAATTATTAACTATAGGAGTTGTCAGTAAGAAATTGCTATCCACTTCCAAGTTCATTTTTCGTAAAAAAATATTTTCTCATACAAAAAAATCTTATAGTAAATTGCACTTATTATTTAGAAAGTACTTTACATTTCACAAGTACTTTTATAGCATGACAAACGAATTTTTAACTACCAGTTAAGAATTTTTTTTAAGGGAATTTCCATCGTAGTTTGTAGGCCATGAACTAAATGATTGCTACTTAGAATTTGTAAAATTTCCTTTCGAGTAGTTAATTTTCGTTGAAGATACGAAAAATGAACTAAAATTCTGGAAAATTCTTGTAATAAATTATTGTAAAAATCTTCTTAAATTTACGAGACACTTTTTTTCTGTGTATATAAACTCATAAACGTGTGTTGTTATCGATTTGAAAGAAATCCAAAGTTTTAATATAAAACTTACCAATTCTCTATTAAGTTGTACGCTGAGAGAAAATATAAAAAGTTGTCCAAATTTATTTGGGTTACTCTGAAATTAAATATTTATTTTTTACATTAAATAAAATTATTAAATAGGTTTCAAAAAAATCTAATGAAAAAATAATAATATGCATAAAAAACCAAATATTCTGGTTAACCCTAGACAGTCATCATTCTTCAAAATGACGACACGTAATTTCATTTTCGTTTTAAAATGCATTTTAGTCTACTGGAAAATGGTAAATTTGAGTTATACTAATTCGACCGTTTTATATTATTATATATTAATACGCTACACTTTTTTTTTGGTACATATTGTGGGCGTGTGCGGGGGTATTATGCGATAAGTTTGGTATCAAAAGAAAGGTAATTTTCTGTAGATATGGCGAATCGATGAAAATTGTAGCGTCTTGAAATCAGCCGTAGTCAAAATGGCGAAGGATGACGTTAATGTACAAAAAATAAGGATGACTGTCCAGGGTTAAAAGAAAGTCAAAGAATCCTTACCAATTCACTATTAAATTACAGGCAAAGGAGTACTAAAAATGTTTCCAAATTTTTAAGGGGTTATTCTGAAATTAAATATTTGTTTTTACATTAAAAATATTACATTGGTTTCCGAAAATTTGATTAAAGAAATACTAAAATAAGGTATTAAAAACCTGCAATTTTGATGATAAAAAGGTCACAAAAACGTAAATATTCTAGTTGAAATAAAGCCAATTTTTAAAAGAAAACTTACCAATTCTCTATCACTTTCAAGTTGAAATTTGTTCGAATCCATCTGGAGTTGCTCTGAAATTAAATATTGCTTTTACAATAAAGAAAAACATTAAACTGGTTTCCAAAAAAATTTAATTAACAAATAATAATATACGTACAAAATATTCTTTTTAAAAGAAAGTCATATTAAAAAATACTTACCAATTTATGAATAAACTATACGCTGAGATATAACAAAAATTTTCCAAATTCATCTGGAATTGAATATTAATTTTTTACATTGAATAATAAAAATTTCAATACACTTTCAATTTCAACACATTTTCCTAAATATTCTTAATGACTTTTTTCTAAACTACCGATAAAATATTAATAACTTTCATTTAAAAGGTTTAATAAACAAACACCAATATATGGCTCAAAAATCCAAAATATTCCATGCCTTTATATTCCCTTATTGCATACATGCTTAAAAGATGCAACAGCCTACTAAAGCATGCCAAACAAAACCAAGCAAAGCCAAAACATTCCTACAACAACAAAAACACATGTGCCTTTATTGAAAACAACACCTCATCCAGCCAAATAAACCATCCGCGAATAACAAACACATACACAAACCACTAAATGAACAAAAATAAAAACCAAAGACAATAAACTTGAGGAAGATAGGAAATTGGCTTGCGTCATACCAATTGTTGCATTTACCATGTTAGTTCCATACATGTTTGTAAATGAAAAACTTAAGTTTCTTAATGAAACAATGTTAAATTTTAGGCAACAACAAAGACATAACATTTTCCCCTTTAAGGAAATTTATTTCGTGCACTTAATTTCTTTTTATTTGCATTTTAATGCTATGTCAATACTTGTCGTATACACGTTTGGATCGAGTATGAAACTAACGTTGTAAATGGTTTGATCTCCTCAGTAGCCAATTTCCTATCTTCCTTGAGTTTATTGTCTTTGATAAAAACAACCCCACGCTCATGTAAAGGGTGATACGGTCAAAATTTGGTCAATATAAACTTGGCGTATTTCTTTCAATTTTGCATATAAAAAAACCTGAACACCCCTCATTTTGAAGGTGTGTGTGTGTGTAGAATGTTGCTCCTATTTTGATTTTGGAATTCACTTTTCAGTTGTCAAAATGCCGTCCAAGCAAGAAGAGCAGCGTATCAAAATTTTGCTCGCGCATCGCGAAAATCCGAGCTACTCGCACGCAAAGCTGGCAAAATCGCTAAAAGTTGCCAAATCAACCGTTACAAATGCAATTAAAGTGTTTGGGGAACGTTTGTCGACAGCCAGGAAGTCTGGATCGGGGGGAAATCGAAAACCGGAAGCCGCTGAGACGACAAAGAGAGTTGCCGGTAGTTTAAAGCGAACCCCTAACCTCTCTCTCCGAGATGCCGCAAATAAGCTGGGTGTATCGTCTACAACCGTGCATCGAGCCAAAAAACGAGTCGGACTATCGACTTACAAGAAGGTAGTGACTCCAAATCGCGATGATAAACAAAATACGACGGCCAAAGCGCGATCCCGGAGGCTGTACACGACGATGCTGACGAAGTTTGACTGCGTGGTAATGGACGACGAAACCTACGTCAAAGCCGACTACAAGCAGCTTCCGGGACAGGAGTTTTATACGGCAAAAGGAAGGGGAAAGGTAGCAGATATTTTCAAGCACATAAAACTGTCAAAGTTCGCAAAGAAATATCTGATTTGGCAAGCCATCTGTACCTGTGGCTTGAAAAGCAGCATTTTCATAGCTTGCGGGACTGTCAACCAAGAAATTTACGTGAAAGAGTGTTTGAATAAACGTCTGCTGCCTTCCCTGAAGAAACACGGTTGTTCCGTACTGTTTTGGCCGGATTTGGCATCTTACCATTACGGTAAAAAGGCCATGGAGTGGTATGCCGCCAACAACGTGCAGGTGGTTCCCAAGGACAAGAACCCTCGCAATATGCCAGAGCTCCGCCCAATTGAGAAATACTGGGCTATTGTCAAGCGGAACATTAAGAAGACCAAAAAAACTGCTAAGGACGAGCAACAGTTCAAGGCAAACTGGCTTTCTGCGGCGATGAAGGTGGACAAGGGTGCTGTACAAAATCTGATGGCAGGTGTCAAGCGTGAGGCCCGGCAATTCGGATTCGAAAAGCGAAAGCCTAACTGAATATTTTTCCTGAATTTTATACTAATTGAACTTGAAAAAGAAATTTAATTTGATTTTTTTAAATAAACGATTTCATCGATTTACACGCGTTTCCCCTTGACCAAATTTTGACCGTATCACCCTTTATACACAACAAAACTCCATTTTCTACCATCATTATCGCAGGGCAACTAATAAAGCTATAAATATAAACAACGATATGATGTCTATTTTAAGATTTAGTATGAGTATATTTACTACTAACAAAAGTAAAATATTAAATGCAGACACCAACAAACATTGGTGGATTAATTAATATAAGTCACCTTTCCTGGAAAGACATTGTTTTTGTTTTATCCCTTGATACACACTTTTTATATTAGCTAAAATATAATATGTAATGTTTTTTCCCTTTTTTCATTACGTCCCAACTGCCCAATTATATTTCTCCAATGTTACGTATAACTTGAAACACAAAGAATACTTGAATTATACAGTTTATACTAGAGTTCTCCAACAGGAGCATTGTATAGGTTAAGAATAGGCATACTATTGTTTGTTTTAGTCTAAATTATACTGAAAAATAAATAAATAAACGATTAAAAAAACGTTTAACTTAAAATTTGCAAAATTTTCATGAAATGTTATCTACCATTTTTGACGAAAATGTCTGTAAATTTAATTACATGTGAACTAAAAATATTTCATTGGGTAATTTTTTACCAACAATTATTAACTATAGGAGTTGTCAGTAAGAAATTGCTATCCACTTTCAAGTTCATTTTTCGTAAAAAAATATTTTCTCATACAAAAAAATCTTATAGTAAATTGCACTTATTATTTAGAAAGTACTTTACATTTCACAAGTACTTTTATAGCATGACAAACGAATTTTTAACTATCAGTTAAGAATTTTTTTAAGGGAATTTCCATCGTAGTTTGTAGGCCATGAACTAAATGATTGCTACTTAGAATTTGTAAAATTTCCTTTCGAGTAGTTAATTTTCGTTGAAGATACGAAAAATGAACTAAAATTCTGGAAAATTCTTGTAATAAATTATTGTAAAAATCTTCTTAAATTTACGAGACACTTTTTTTCTGTGTATATAAACTCATAAACGTGTGTTGTTATCGATTTGAAAGAAATCCAAAGTTTTAATATAAAACTTACCAATTCTCTATTAAGTTGTACGCTGAGAGAAAATATAAAAAGTTGTCCAATTTTATTTGGGTTACTCTGAAATTAAATATTTATTTTTTACATTAAATAAAATTATTAAATAGGTTTCAAAAAAATCTAATGAAAAAATAATAATATGCATAAAAAACCAAATATTCTGGTTAACCCTAGACAGTCATCATTCTTCAAAATGACGACACGTAATTTCATTTTCGTTTTAAAATGCATTTTAGTCTACTGGAAAATGGTAAATTTGAGTTATACTAATTCGACCGTTTTATATTATTATATATTAATACGCTACACTTTTTTTTTGGTACATATTGTGGGCGTGTGCGGGGGTATTATGCGATAAGTTTGGTATCAAAAGAAAGGTAATTTTCTGTAGATATGGCGAATCGTTTTAGTTTTTTTAATTTGATGCATTTTTCATGGAGACAATGAGAGCGAGAAAGTTGTTGTTTGGTTTGTTGTAGCGTGTGGGTACAAAGATAATTGAGAAGAAGATGCAGTCTTGTCATAGCAAAACTGAAGCACCAGAGGACTCTGCCAACAAAATATCATAAAGTTTGCATCGACGTGTCTCTCAAATGTATTGCCGTTTGCGTCGGAAAATATCATAACATTTGTATTTTTCATAAATTTCTGAATAAAAACCCGCAAAAGCAATACCAAAACGATTGTAGAAAATTAAAATAAAACGTATGTGTATTTTAAAGCAAATATTCATTATGGTTTTATGTGAATATTGCCGTTTTAAATTTATTCCTGGGCAGAGCTGCTTTGGAAAAAATTGACATATAAAATAATTTTTTTCTCATAGCCCTCTACACCTTGACATGTGTTTTCTCTTTATAAGAGCACAATGCTTAATCTTGTTATACTCAATTATCTTTGTGGGTATGTGTGCCAGTGTTGCCAGGTGATTTTTGATTCTTCCCCCCAAATCTTAAGAAAAAAACCCCTAAATTGGTCTAGAATTTTTTCAAAAACCCCCCAAATCTTAAGAAAAAAACCCCTAAATTGGTCTAGAATTTTTTCAAAAACCCCCAAAAAATTTAAGAATATTAATAAGTCAAAAAGGTGTCCCAAATTTCGTTAAAAAATTTTATTAAATTTTACAAATTAAATTTAACACAAATATATATATATATATATATATATATATATATATATATATATATATATATATATATATATATATATACTGAAAGATTTTTTTTCTGAAGAACAAAATTTCTTTTGAAGTAAATAAAAATCAGTAGATAACATCATTATACCACTTTTCACAAATTCGGGTTTTTCTATTGGTATAATAATAAAATGTATATCAATATAAAGAGCAGACAAAAAAAAATTAATTCAATGTATAAATCTTTCAAATCAAATTAATTAAAATAACGGCTTATAAAATATAAATAATAGAAATAAAAAATAAACAAAAATTAAAGTTAAGTAAATATATACATTATTCGCCAAAATTGTAGGCGTGAAATTATGAGACCAATAATTTAATGTTACAATACCATTTCTTAATTTATTTTTAATTGTATCAAATATTTAGAAACATAAATAACATTATTTTAATTTAAATTTATTTAAGGCTGCTGCTATAGGCATGCCATATACGGATATATGGTTGTTACAATGGGGCTATATTTTGGATAACTACAAATTTCATACGACAGTGTAAAGGAGAATAAAATGTTCGTATGAAATGTTTATGTAAGAATGAACTAAATAAATTACACCGTATATATTTCTAAAGGCGTAAGAAATAGTAATTTTGAAAAGTAATATTATACTAATTTTATTCAAGAAAATTTAAACAATAAATTACACTATTTTAATTTAAATTTTGTTAAGTCTGCTGCTATAGTGATGCAATATACGGATATATGGTTGTTATCATGGGGGTATATTTTGGATAACTACAAATGTCATACGAAATTGTAAAAGAAAATAAAATGTTCGTATGAAATGTTAATGTTCATTCACAGAAAAAGTAAACTGTTTTATAGCAAGAACGAACTAAATAAATTACACCGTCCGAAAATTGAAATAAATTATAATTTGTATTTCGAGATTTTCACAAAGCTTTGTTAAAACCGGGGAAATTTAATACTCTGGTGTACTTTTTAACTACAACTCACGAAATTACGCCCTCTCATAGAAGAAATAAGAAAATAACAAAATCATTGGCGACAAACAAAATCATAGCCATTTTAACCATACTGTAGTTCATTGTTACTATATTTAGGCATCGTATGAACATTTTCTTTTGCGTTAGATCATATTGAATGTACGTGTACGGTCATTAAATTTAATAAACGTGTTCATGAAATGTTTGACACATACTTAACAAAATTTCATTTGGATTTGGAAAATTTCGAAAAAAATAAAATTGAACTACATACATTTTTTTTCAATAAAAATACGTTATATTTAGCGTTAGTTTACCTTTAAATTTTAACAAAATTTACTATAGAAATAAAATTTTGACAAAATTTTCTATAGAAATAATATTTTGAGAGAGCAGTGATAGAGAGAAGAGATGAAGTTTTAGCAATGGGTGTAACATTATGTTTTTTTTTTGTATAGACAAACGATTGTAATAGATAAGGTGAGTGGGAGAGTGAGATGGACGGCTTTTTGTTTTAGTATTGAAATGATCAGTTAGCCGTACATATTTTTAAAGGAGTTAGCAATACTAATATTACACGTATTTCGCTTGAGAAATTTAACAAAAATGAATTATATTGCTTTAATTTAAATCTATAATATGTGTTAGCTCATATACAACATATGGATGTGGATGTTATAATAGGGATATATTTTGGATGAATGAATAGTGATTTTATTATCCGTTTGGTTTTATACCAAAAATTAAAATTGTTTCACAACATTTGAGGTTTTCCTATGAATAAAATAAAAAGATAAATAAAAGAAATACAATTTTCGTGAAAAATTTTTGTGTCTTTGTCAAGACCTTTTGCAGAAAACGAACTTTTTACCTTTGATAAATATTTATGCTTATATGCAAAACAATTTATTGACAGTTTATCGAATGAATTTATATGGTAGGCTTGAAGTTTTCTTTAGCTTTTTTGCATATGGGGGTTAGTAAATTGAATTCTGAAATCTTGGGTACATATAAATATAAATGGGGTGCTACATATATTTGAGAGTTATGTCCATATTTGGTTAAAATAATAATATCTGCAAAATTTTAAGGATGCCATTTCTAAATACACGAGTCTTGCTATATGGAAAAGGTTAACAGTACAATGTTGATTAGGACTATAAGCCCAATTACAGGAATATCGGTTTGCGGAAGACTTAACTGTGAACCGATTTGTGACACGATGAAATTTGATCGGAACTAAAAAACTACAGAAATACATGGAAAAAAAGGCGGACATGGAATATCCAATGTAATTGGTGGTGGCGTTTATTATGCGGACATTGAGACAATATCAAAGCCGTAGGGAGAGCATTGATTGAAAGAAAAAGAATGAGTTACAAAAGTTGGAATAATAGGATTGGGTGTTTTATAAACAATGGTCACGGATGTGAATCTTTAGTAGGTTGCTAAAAGGTTTTACTTTCGTAATAGCAAAACAAATTAATTTTATAGTTCTGGGTAAACGGGCATTTTTAAAAAAATACGATTTTTTATTATTTATTTAAACAAATACAATGGGAATTTTCGCTTTTTAACATTTTTTTTATTTTTTCGCCTTTACTAATATTTTATTGAATTGAATCTAAGATATATATTAGCGAATAAGGTAATTTACTCTTTTAACATTACGCTTTTAAATCTCAAAAAATTGTTGCTCAATTTGTATAAATCTGACCCGAATGGTTTTATAATTTCCATTTTATAAAAATTTCCAAGATATAGAGTTTTATAGTCATTAGGAGACCATTGATAGGAGGAGAGAGTGAGTGTGTTGAGAGGTGTGTGGCCAGGGGAGTGAGAAAAAAGTTTATCTTAATAAAAAGGTTTTCTTTCAGTACAGCACCCATATCGAATATATATACTAATTTCTTGAATTTTAAGTTAACAAAAAATTTGAATTTGATTTCAAAATTAAAATATATTGAAATTGATTAAAAATCATCATAGAAAATCTGTGTGTATCTTTTGGAGCCTCTTTTATTTAGTAATCTTTAGTTTTTCACATTACCAAAGATTTTGTACATTGAATTTTAATTGTGTTTTATTTCAATACTATTATCGAGGCGATTTTTTTAAATTGTTTTATTTAAAGACTGTTGGTTTAAAAGTAAGAAAATTGTTTTCAAATTAGTGTATGCGAATAGTTTTTTTATCATTTTTCGATAAAGGTGGGTATTAAGTTCACATTATCGCACTGTTATTTTCTTTAATAATTAATTTTAAAGAAAAAACTTTTCACATTTATTTTTATGTTAGCCTGATATTATTGAAGGCTGGATTTTTTTTAATTTATGCTTTGGATCATTCTTTCTTTCGGTTCTTAAAGATTTATTCTCAATTTTAGCGGATGTTCTCGAACTTTATATGAGTAACATAAAAAAACACTACATTTTATAAAATTTTCAAAAAAGATGTGCTGCTACATTTGTATAAATAGAGCGTCATTTATATCATACTCCGATTTAACTTTACTTGCACACACTATAGAAGAACAATGTAAAATATCAATTGCAGAATTCTGAAAAGACTGTTTTAAAAACTAACTAAAGCGAAGTGTGTAAATTGTATGATATGTGGATATAGAATTCGCTAGAGTTCCATATCATCTAGGACCTCCATTCCACCGTTAATGGCTTACATGCACTCGATTTTCGAGTGCCAGGAAGGCTAGTACTAATTAAAACTAAATTGAAGAAGAAAATAAATTCAATTTTGGTTCACTTTTTCGCTCACGATGAAAATTATAGCGTCTTGAAATGAGCCGTACAAAAAATAAGGATGGCTGTCCAGGGTTAAAAGAAAGTTAAAGAATCCTTACCAATTCACTATTAAATTACAAGCAAAGGAGTACTAAAAAATTTTAAGGGGTTATTCTGAAATTAAATATTTGATTTTTAAATTAAAAATATTACATTGGTTTCCAAAAAATTTGATTAAAGAAATACTAAACTAAGGTATTAAAAAACCTTTAATTTTGGTAATAAAAAGGTCATAAAAACGTAAATATTCTAGTTGAAAGAAAGCCAATTTTTAAAAGAAAACTTACCAATTCTCTATTATTTAAATTTGCTCGAATCCATCTGGAGTTGCTCTGAAATTAAATATTGCTTTTACAACAAAGAAAAACATAAAACTGGTTTCCAAAAATATTAATTAACAAATAATAATATACATAAAAAAATATTCTTTTTAAAAGAAAGCCATATTAATTTCAATTTCAACATATTTTCCTAAAAATTCTTAATAACTTTTTTCTAAACTACCGATAAAATATTAATAACTTTCATTTAAAGGTAAGTACTATGTTCGGTTTTTTCACAAAAACACTAAATTAAAAGTACAAAAATATTTATGAAGACTATTATATTTTTATTAAGTCTTATCAAATAATGGATGGAAAAGATCCAATGAATTGATTGATAATCATTTTATATTTCTAAATTAATTAAGAAAAGTAACCGTGAAAAAAGATTGTTTTCAGCTTGAAAACTGAACATAGTACTCAGCTTAAAAGGTTTAATAAACAAACACCAATATATGTCTCAAAAATCCAAAATACCTGCTTAAAAGATAAAACAGCCCACGCCAACTATACAACTGAAGCATACCAAACAAAACCAAGCAAAGCCAAAACATTCCTACAACAACAAAAACACATGTGCCTTTATTGAAAACAACACCTCACCCAGCCAAATAAACCATCCGCGACAGAGCTGCTGCTACTACTTCAATCGAAGTATTTTGCTTCATTTTCCTAAAATTTTCTTCGTCACTCCTTCTTACAAAAAACCTGCTTCACTTTTTGTTCTGCTTCAAATTTTTATATTTTTCCCCATATTACCTAATTGTTTTTCCTATAAGGTGAGTATTAAGTTCTAGTTTAGCCGCTAAAATCGCAATTTTTTCACGATTAATTTTCTTTAATAATACTTTTTAAGGAATACATACTTTGTGAAAACTTGCTTTGGGCTATTCTCCATCAAGTTATAATAAAATCTACAACCTATAGGTGGGTATTAAGTTCGAGTTTAGCCGCAAAAATTTTTTCACGATTACTTTTCTTTAATAATCCATTTTAAGGAATACAAACTTTGTGAAAATTTGCTTTGGGCTTTTCCCCATCATTATAAAAAAAATTGCAACAAATATGTATACTTTTATGCCTTTTTCTTACTGATTTAGTTTTCACTTTAGCGATTTTAGCGGCTAAACTCGAACTTAGTACCCACCTTATTCCTTTAATTACGATGAACATAGTGGTTTTAATCATTGAACATATGCAAACCCTATTTTTCATCACTGGAATGGCAACCCTTTATTTTTGCTTTGTACAAGTGTCAATGCGTGAACTGTCAAATTGTTGTGAGTAAATAACGTGTGGACATGTGATGTGCAAGATGAATCGGTAAGTAGTGCAATACTTTCAATGAAAAATATTAATATATTATTAATTATAAATTTTTTAATATCTTTAGCAAAGGAATACGCTCACCGACGCAATTGTTTTGTTTTCAAAAATGTATGCTACTTCAATTTTATTCAATCTACTCCACTTTTCTCCAAAATCTACTTCACTCAATTTTTCACTAGCGGTAGCACTAATCCGTGAATAACAAACACACACAAACCACTAATGAACAAAAATAAAAACAACCCCACGTTCATGTATACACAACATACCCAGCCCTCGCTACGATTTCTCATTAATGCATTACTCTCACTCAAACAAAACTCAAATAACATCATCTTTACATTAATCACATTCCACTATGCCTACACCCTCAAAAAAAATCGCCTCTCTAACATATGTTCCAAACATATTTTGCAGGAAGCATATATATTATTGGATACTGCCGAAACATTAATATATTTGTTTAATGTGAACATATTATATGTTTGGAAGCATTTTGAGCCCAAAAATATTATATGCTTAGAAGAATTTTCCCCAAAGAAGATTGTGCTCATTCCCTAACATAATTTTCACATCCACGAAATTTTTTAGTTCTTGGCATCTTTTTCTGTAATACAAATAATGTTGAAGAAATTATTCAATTTTATAATTTTTTTTAAATTTTACCTTTCGCCTGGATGGAGAATCGAACCGAGGACCATACAGTTTGTAAGCCAACAAACTACCACTGAGCTACGTAGCTGTTATAGTCACCAGTAGACAATTATCGTTATAAGTTACATTTATATAGCATAGTTTGCAGCGCCCACGAGCCCATGCAAACATAACATTATTTAACAGAAACACACATGTGTTTGCAACGTGGAGCAGTGGTTAGCATGACTGCCGTACGTGCAAAGGGTCGTGGGTTCAATCCCTGCTCCGACCAAACACCAATTGTTTTTTTTTTAATTTACACATTTATATTTATACTATATTAAATTTTTATAATGAAATGTGGGTTATTAAAGATTTACAGTCAGAAACAGTGATTGATATAAACGAAATGGACTGAGATTTTGGATTTGAGATTAATAAAAAACTGTTTTTGGTATAAAAGTTTGAAATTTTGGAAAGAATTCAAAAACTCTAACAAAAGAAGAACGAGTCGAAAATTTATTTAGGCGTGAACAGTTTTTTACTAGCATTTAACACCATTTTAAATGCATTTAATACTTATCATGTTTTGTACTTAATTTAATTTAAGGCCGGTATTAAGTTGGTATTATCGCTCTAAAATGACCTTTTTTTGCCTTTTACTTTTCTTTAATAATTCATTCTAAAGAAAATAAACTTTTTCAAATGTTTTAGCTGCAAAACTCGAACTTAATGCCCGCTTTTATATTTGAAGGTGTCCGTCAACTCCTCTTGGACTACTTATTAATAAAGAGGAACTAAACTTTGTTCTTATACATTTTACTTTTTAATTTTTCACTATTTCCTCCTTTTTTCATTTTACTGTCCCAACTCTAAAAAGAGTATAATGCCCTTTCGTTATTTTTATGAATAACCCCTTGTAATTTGTGTATATTTTCCACCGTTTTTTTTTGTAATTTCCTTTGCCTGAATATTTTGACTTACTCCTCGTACGTTCCGGTTTCTTTTAACGAACCAAGAAAAATAGTGTACCCATAACGGCAAAATGATAAACAAAACACATGTCCACACACACGTAAAATGCTGCTTTCAAGACGAAAACACATGCTGTTTTTTTCAAATGTTTATTCTCTTGGTTCTGAATATCTATTCTCTTTATTCCGAATACTCATTCTAATATTCAAATTAATTTGATATCTATCGTCAACCCTCCCGGTTTCTATCTATATTTGTCGCTCTCTGAATAAAATAAAACAACATATATATGTTTACTCGAAATTTGTAAAATTATATATGTTTACATTCACACATATAATTTTTATGAGACATGTATGCCCCAAACATAATATATTCTAACATATTAACATATGTGTTCCAAACATTTAGTGTTAGTTTGGGAACATTACATGTTCGCACTTAAATATATTGTGTTTAAAAATTGTGCCCGAAACAACAACGAAAAACATATTTTTCTAACAGTGTATAAAGATCTCTGTACTATGCATTAGTTCATCACATCTGCTGGCAATTTACTCTAAGAATAATATTCGTAAGGGCACACCAGTTTATGAACGATGAAACGTTTAACTTAAATTTTGCAAAAACTTCATGAAATGTTATCTACCATTTTTGGCGAAAATGTCTATAAATTTTTTTAAGGAAATTTCCATCGCATTTTGTAGGCCATGAACTAAACGATTGCTACTTAGAATTTGTAAAATTTCCTTTCGAGTAGTTAATTTTCGTTGAAGATACGAAAAATGAACTAAAATCCGGAAAATTCTTGTAAAAATCTTCTTAAATTTACGAGACACTTTTTTTTTGTGTGAAACCTACCAGTTAAGCAAATAAATTGTAGATTGTCATTATTTGAAAAGAACTGTGTTTTAATTATCGGGTCATTAATACGCCTTGTTTAGTTGCCTTTCAACCTACGCGTTATAGATTGAAAGGGCTTTGAATGGAATGCCTTATTTCACACGTTGATGAAAATAAGGGCTTTTGAGGTTGGTTTCGTTTGATTATCGCGCACGTCGTATAGCGCGAAGCCTAAACCTTTCTTAAAGAAAAGACGTTCGTTTCTTTCCTAAGAATTTATTGGTCTTCGTGACCTTCTTCTTTGACAATTCAACCGTAACTAAACTAAAGAAAAAGAATTCATTTCATTTCACAAATTCCGTTAATACGGTACATTTTAACGAAAAAGTATGAATAAGAGGAAAAAGGATAAATATAACAAAAAGTAGAAGTTGATAAAGTTAAATAAAGAAAACATAAAAATATATCTCTCGAAGAGCAGAAACTTCATTAAGAAAGAGAGAATTATTAAATAAGAGAAGTATCTGAAAATTAATGTTAATTCAATGGATTATAGATGTAAAGTAAAAATTATAAATTGAAAAATCAAATGCCTGTTGTTGAACTCGCTTCAACATATTCCCGTCTCAGCGTGGGAGTGCTATGGAGTCGCGTCCTTCATGCTGTAGGCATGCGCAGCCTACCCAGGTACCTGAGATTACCCATCCGAACAAACTAGCTTGTGCAATCGGTAGAGATGTGTCTTGCTTAATCACGGCTGGCTTCTTCAACTTCTCCCATGAATAACTACCCAGAATTATGTCGATTTCATTCTCGTTGTGGAAATTGTCATGAGCGAGAGGGACAAGAAAATCGAAATGGGCGCGCAGCCGAGTGTCGCCAATTGCCTCTGGCAGTTCGTAGCTGACGGCATCGATTAGCAGCAGCTTCCCTCGTACAGTTGACTCCATGGTGTGAATAGCTACCTCACAGACTGGTTCCCCAGTTGGGCCTTTGCTCTGTGTAAACTCCGGAAATTTTGACGTGGCGCTATACAACATAGCTGAGTGTTTGGACTCTGTCCGAACTAGTATCGTCATCGTGGCTTCGCAGTCGCCGTGAGTCACTGTTGTACGTATTAATGGGGCGACGTGAATTGGCGCCTCTGGATTTAATAGACGGTATTGATTTTTTGCTTTAGGGCGACGGTCGTCGGTTGCCGCGAGGGCTTTAGCCTGTTTTTCTTCGTAACCGGCTGGGTGAACATGGGGGAGAGAATGATGCTTAGCACCACAGTATCGGCATCGGTATAGACTGAAGCATCCATCAGCGGTATGGGTTTGCGCGAGGCAGTTCGTGCAAATTTTGTTCTTCTCCAAAGTTCACCAGCGTAAATCGACATGAAGTGCCAGGAAGAATTTACAGAACTTCAGCTGGTGTGCGATGTTGCATAAGTGGCATCTAGTCATGGTGATCTGTAAAGAAAGAATAGAAAGAAGTGCGTACAAATGATTAAGTAGTTCGTGGGGGTGATCAAGGCGCGAAGTTGTCGTAATTAATTTGAGGCGGTGTGGTTTTGTGGACTGTATGTGTATTGGGTGCTTGTTGGCAATGTGCACAATTTAACTATCGGTCTAGTTATTGTGCCATTTTGGGTTAGGATTTCGGCTACTCTAACATTTTGATCATTGCCATAATGGACTTTGACTACTCTACCGAGTCGCCATTCGGTGGGTGGTAGCAAGTCGTCCTTGACGAGGACAAAATCGTTCGGCTGGATGTTATTTTTTGTAGATTTCCATTTTGTCCTACGTTGAAGTTCGGTGATGTATTCGGATTTCCATCGTTGCGCGAAGATTCGGTGGAGAGCCTTTAGTCGTTCCCAGCGATTCAGTAGTGATATCCTGTTTTCTGGAACGTCGTGAGAAATTTCAGGTGTGGCGATTATTGGTGCTCCACACAGGAAATGGCCTGGAGTTAGAGGACTTAATTCATTAGGATTTTCGGAGATTGCTGACAGTGGCCTCGAATTCAATATCGATTCAATTTTAATAAGCATGGTGGTGAATTCCTCGAAGGTGAAATTGTGGTTGGCCGCAACTTTCTTTAAATGAGTCTTCATAGACTTGACCGCGGCTTCCCACAATCCTCCCATGTGGGGAGCATATGGTGGGATGAATGACCAATTGAAACCATGGGTCGCATACTTCTCCACAGTAGTCCTTTCGGCCGCTTTTAAGAATTCATTATGTTCTTTGAGAAGTTTGTAGCTAGCGCCGACGAAGTTTCGACCGTTATCGGCAAAAACTGTCTTCGGGAGACCTCGCCTGCCTGTGAATCGGGAAAAAGTTGCTATAAAAGCATCGGCTGACAATTCAGAACAAGCCTCAAGATGAACAGCTTTTGTCGAGAAGCATACGAAGACGGCCGCGTAGGCTTTTAGTATCTTGGCGTTTCGTAATGTGGACGAGCGCATATTGAATGGCCCAGCGAAATCCACTCCTGTGTATGTAAAAGGCAATGAAAATTGGACACGCTCTGCTGGAAGAGATGCCATTAGTTGATTTTGGAACCGGAGCTTGAAAATTGTACATGATTTGCAATTTTGAATACATTTTCGAATTAAGTTCTTTACTCGGGGTATGTAGTATCCTTGTAGGATTGCGCGAAGCATGATATGATGCTCCGAATGTAGCAAAATTTGATGCGTGAAAGTGATGAGAAGATCAGCAAATTTCGATTTCTCTGACAATATGATTGGGTGTACTTCTTCGTATCGCAGGCAGGAGTTTGTTATTCGTCCTTCCACTCGTAGTAGGCCTGTGTCGTCGATAAATGGGTTGACGGCGAAGAGTCTGCTTCTGTTATTTACTTGTCGTTTATTTCGTAAATTTTCAATTTCTTTTGGAAATGTGAATTGTTGAGATAAGAGAATGAGACGATGTTTTACAAATTCGATTTCTTCATGACATAAGACATTACTACTGGCGAGTGTTCTGCTTCTGCATGCGTTATAAAAAACCTGAACATATAGCATAAGACGCGTAGACAGCGATTGAGTGACGAAAATCTTGAAATGATATCTTCTCCGTCGATTGTGGTGTGAAAAGTAGCGACTCGTTTCACTTCTAAATCTGTTGGTTCGAATGTACGTGGCTTCGGCCACATTTCACGGGGTTGTTTTAGCCACGAAGGCCCATGCCACCAGAGTTGACTGGAAGATAAATCTTGAGGAGCGCATCCTCGGGAGCCAAGATCGGCGGGATTTTCGTCCGTCTTAACATAGTTCCACTGACTGACATTAACAACGTTAAGTATGTTACTGACGCGATTGGCCACAAAGGTCTTGAGCGTCTGAGGCGATTTTTGTAGCCAGCCGAGGACAATTGACGAATCTGTCCAAAGGAATAACTCATATTCGAAATCGACGTCTTTTATAACTTGTTGAATAAGGCGCGAGAGCAATTCGGCGCCACATAATTCTAGTTTTGGGATAGTAGTCTTCTTTATAGGGGCTACTTTTGTTTTCGAAACTAGAAGATTGACATGAATGTTTCCGTCAGTACCAAGAACACGTATGTACACCGCAGCGCAGTAAGCCTTCTCAGAGGCATCGCTGAAGCCATGAAATTGTACAGAGGAGCGAGGCGCAAATTGAACCCATCGTTGAATTCTGACGTCGGACACCTTTTGTAGATTTTCCGCAAATGAAGACCATCTTTTCAGAATTGATGATGTTACATCGTCATCCCATCCCAACTTTTCACTCCATAAATCTTGCATTAAGATCTTGGCGATTACTATTGTGGGCCCAAGCCACCCGAGCGGATCGAAAAGCCTTGCAATGGCAGATAGTATTTTCCTTTTCGTTACATTTAGTGTAACTTCTATGGGCTCGGCATTGTAGTAAAATGAATCTGTCATGGCATTCCATCGTATGCCAAATGTTTTCATCGCGCTATGATTTTCAATATTTAAAAATTCTTCGTCAAGAAGATCTTCCCGGGGCCAGCTTTGTAAAAGAGCCTTACTATTGGAAGTAAGCTTCTTAGGGGGAAATCCAGCGGATGAAAGAGCTTTTACTAGCTGATCCTGTTTGGTTTTGGCCTCCGCGATGGAATGAGCGCCTGATAATACGTCGTCGACATAGACTTCGTGTTGCAAAATTTGTGATGCTTGTGGGTACGATAGTACCCAATTCTAATAGGATTCTAATCGCGAGGAATGGGGCGGCGTTTACGCCGAAGGTGACGGGTTTTAATTGAAAATTTTGTACAGGCTTATTGGGTGCGGGACGAAATTAAATTTGTTGAAATTTCTGGTCGTCTTCATGGACCCATATCTGGCGGTACATCTTTTGAATGTCGCCGTTGAATACGAATTGATAGTACCGCCAGTTTCGTAAGACCTTCACCAGGTCTTGCTGCAGAATCGGCCCAGAATGGAGAACGTCGTTTAAAGAATGTAGTGGACAGTGGAAGTCTTTTTCGACGCGTTGACCACCACGCGGACTTTTGTGGACTTGCTTTCTGGCCGAACCACGGCATGATGAGGAAGAAAATAGTTTATTTCGTTGTCATCGTTCCCGTCATTTCCTTTTACGAGTGCCATGTGACCTAACTCCTCATATTCGCGAAGAACTTTATCGTA
Organism: Haematobia irritans; assembly: GCF_050003625.1. NCBI lineage: Eukaryota > Metazoa > Arthropoda > Insecta > Diptera > Muscidae > Haematobia > Haematobia irritans. The sequence goes on from NC_134398.1 coordinate 91,920,096, forward strand.
TTCGTGCTTTAGTTCTGGCGTTTTACTTAAATTCTTTTCCACTCGAACGTATTGAGCGAATGCCATGTGTAGCGAAGACCCCAGGAATATTTCGTGTGGATATTCCTGTTTGAAGGGTAGTCGGACTACATATCGACCGTCATTTTGTCGATAAGTCGTTGATTTATAAAAATTCTCACACCATGTGTCTGTATCGGATTCGGTCTGAGGTTTCTCTACCTCTTCTAACTCCCAAAACTGTTGTAGCTGATTGTGTAGTGCTAATGCCTCGGATTCACGACAGTTGAAAATGCGTTAACTTGTTCGGCATCTGCTGGACCTGACAGATACCAGCCAAATTGAGATTCTCCAATCCACCAATCTGAAGGAATGATCCCGTTTTATTGATGAACGGAAGGTAGTCGCTACCGATGATCATATCGATTGGGGCTGGCTTATGGAAAAATGGGTCTGCGAGGTTCAAACCCTTCACTTCATTGAGAAGTGTCGTCTTAATAGGCCGCGAAGGCAACAAATGGGCCAAACTTGATACGACCAATGCTTTAATTATAATTTTGAAATCGGATTTCGGAGCCTTTACAGTCAGAATACATTTCCCCTTGCAACTGCTTACGTCCGTGCCACCCAACCCTGAAATCTGAGCGTTATGGGTCTCCATCGGGATGGCCAACCTCTGTTGAACGCGTTTGGAAATGAAGCTTCGTTCTGACCCTGCATCTAGAAGTGCCCTAACCGCAAAAAGTTCTCCGCCATGTTCCAAGAATATTCGCGCTGTTGGTAAAACAGTTGTACTTTCATTTTGCGAAAAGAGTGTATTAACTTCTTCCACCGGCTCTGTGGTATTCAAAAATGTATTTTCATGTGCTTGTTTTGAAGTTGATGGCCCATCCTGCGTAGGATTTCGGGATCCATTTTCATGAAATTTTCCTTGCGTTTGATCACGTTTCGAATCTATGTGTAGCATCGTGTGGTGTTTTCTCTTGCATTTTGCGCACCGCCGCTTGCTGATGCAGTCTGATTTGAAATGGTTAGGTGAGAGACAATTTAGACAATATTTATTTTCCATAGCGAATTTGGTCCGATCAGTGGGTGACAAATCTTTAAACTGCTTACAATACATAAGCCAATGATTCTGATTGCACTTTTTGCACGCTGTTTTTAAATTTTGATTTGTCGCGGAGATATGAAACGATTGGGATTTTGAATTTTGATTTTCCCTCGTATTAGGTTTTCGAAAATCAAGTACTGTCTCTAGTTTCTCAATTCGATTTAATAGGAATGAATCCATTTGTTGCCACGAAGGCAATTCTTTGTGGTTTGACAAAGAATCTTCCCAGGCTCGTAACGTGTCGTCGGGAATTTTAGACGAGACAATATGTATGAGGATAGGATCCCAATTATCGACGGGTTTGTCATAAGACTTGAAAATAGCCTGACTATGGTGAAGGTGATACAGCTTCTGAGCTGGGGATAAATGTGGATGATTTCCAAACACAGCTGAAAAAATGTCTCTAAATGCTGGCCATTTAGAGTATCCCCCTCGAAAGGCGGAGTATCGCAGGGCGGCAATTTGAGAGAAGGCGCACTTCGTTGTGGCGGAATATGATCGACACTATTTTCCTGTTGACTATTTGTTTTAGAACAAATAGCTATCATTATGCTTTCTTTGCATTTTTGGTATTTAGCACAAGCTTCTTCAAACTTTTGGCCATTAACGTCATTATAATCATGTTCCTCTTTGTCATCCTCTAATATTAATGGGTCATAACTCGCAACTAGCTGTGGCCATCTTCTTTCTAACTCCAAATCTTTAATTTCTAGCAACTGAACCGACAGTGTCTCTGCCTTTTGAGTTTCAAGTTCCTGGCAGAATGTCACGATCTGATTATGATTAAAAAGAAATTTTCGACGCGTAGCCATTTTTCTGTGTGATTATTTACACCTACTTGAGAAACACCAAAGAAAATTATACGTTGCTGGGTCGCAAAGATTTAATTTTGGAGTGTAATATCTCGAAGATTTTCCCGCTTATGAAAACGATTCGCCAATATTCAATCGCAGTGAACGTATTTTGTCTGTACAATTGAATGTAAATATATTTTTATCACAAAATTCCAACTAAATATATTTGAATGACGGTATGCTTAAATATTTCAGGCTTAAATCTCCACCGAATCTATTATTATTATCTTTTACACGAAAACCGGTAGAAAAAATGACAAAATGTTGAAAATTCGTAGGCTTGTATGTAATTTTGTTGAATCCCTCGCGGATGCTCTGGGCAATAATTGTGGCAAAATTATGTGTGCATTCCATGTGGTTTTCATTTTACTTTCTTTGGTCGCGATGACCTAATCGTAAAAATTACTCAAGTTGGAACAAAGTTGTGTGATATGAAAAATTTATCAAGTGTATACGTAACTTGTAAAGAGGTCCAAAATTTCCAAAATATTTCTCTGCCGCCAAGATTGCGTGTATTTTTTTTTTTGCGCGCCGTCGTATGTTGCAAATATTTTGAAAATTTTCCAAGAAAAATAAATTTGAACGACTCACCGAATAATTTTTGCTGGATGTGTCTTTGGAACCGCGAAGGAAATTATCTCCGCTATGGCAATATTATTTATGCAAACCAAATTTATTTCATTTTTCACCGTAAAAGTGTTTTTATTCAAATTAATTTTTAGTTAAATTTGTGTGGAAAAATATTTAGTTTATTTTCTTTGTTTCGTTTTTTTGTAAATCCACATTAATTTGTTATATTAATTCTCTATACCGCTATTATTTGTTCTTCACCACCACCGTTTGTTTATTGTCTATTTATTTTATTTTGTATGTGGGATTTTTTATTCTGTCCGCGGAGGAAAATTCCCTGAAGGTAGGGTAACCCTATACAATTTGGCACTTTTTCCCACGGGTAACAATTTTCCACTATCACGGCAACACTATTATAGCGGTACTTTGAAAATAATCTTTGGTTTCTTTTTCACTTTTATTTCTCACTTATTTTGTAAAATTATTTCAATTCAATAATTTCAATATTAATATGCAGCTTTAGTTATTTATTTCTTCTTTTTTATATATTTTCTTGCCACTGACAGTTGTTCTCCGTTTTGTTCCAATAATTTCTTCTCACACACACACACACTACCACTATTGTAAGGCAAAATTGTTTACCATTTATTTTCGTTCTTTTTGCCTTTATTTTAATGTCACCACACTTTTGTTTAATTACTTTATTTTCTTTCACTTTTTGTTTATTTGAACGGGTTAATATATCGTTTAATTATATTTATTTAATAAAATACTTCGCGTAGAATCGAAACGTTCTTACCGTCGGTCACTTGTGTCCTTTTACTTTACCAGTTTGTTTGACGTTTATGCCAATGATCATCTGTCATATGATCAACAAGTTACCCAGTAGGCATCAACGTCTTAAGGGAAAATTGATGGAATGTTACCACTGAACGACCGTTAAAATTTTAATTTGCTAAAATTGTCACTCTGGTAATTACAAACTGTGGGAAAATTGTTATTGTAGCACGGATCGTATTTTAGACAACTTTTGACGTTTTCTATTATCCCGTAGACAAACGTTGTTGTTGTTATCTTTTTGTTTTCTTCTTTTTTCTCGCGATATAGTATGCGGGTATTTTGTTTTTGTATTATATGCACATGACAGCGTTGACATTCACTGATTTCTTTTGATCACACCACGACCCACTAATTGCACTTACCCAATCTATTCTTTACCACTTTTTGATGATGATGATGAAGTTCGCTGGTGATAATGATGTTTCTCTCCTCGTTGGAGTCGCCTTTTATATTCTCGGTCGAGAATCGTTTTGTATCCAATGTTGTATATTTTCACTGGTACGTTTCTTGAGCTACGGTTGCTCCTGGTTGTTCCTACTCCCAATTTTAAATTAGGAGGCTCGAATGGACCATATGTTTAGTTGCCTTTCAACCTACGCGTTATAGATTGAAAGGGCTTTGAATGGAATGCCTTATTTCACACGTTGATGAAAATAAGGGCTTTTGAGTTTGGTTTCGTTTGATTATCGCGCACGTCGTATAGCGCGAAGCCTAAACCTTTCTTAAAGAAAAGACGTTCGTTTCTTTCCTAAGAATTTATTGGTCTTCGTGACCTTCTTCTTTGACAATTCAACCGTAACTAAACTAAAGAAAAAGAATTCATTTCATTTCACAAATTCCGTTAATACGGTACATTTTAACGAAAAAGTGTGAATAAGAGGAAAAAGGATAAATATAACAAAAAGTAAAAGTTGATAAATTTAAATAAAGAAAACATAAAAATATATCTCTCAAAGAGCAGAAACTTCATTAAGAAAGAGAGAATTATTAAATAAGAGAAGTATCTGAAAATTAATGTTAATTCAATGGAATATAGATGTAAAGTAAAAATTATAAATTGAAAAATCAAATGCCTGTTGTTGAACTCGCTTCAACACGCCTCAATATAAAAACGTAACAATACAAACGTTTGAAAAATGCTAAAATTGAAAGGATTAGGAAAGGAAATCGCGTTGTAAAGGTGGGTATTAAGTTCGAGTTTAGCCGCTAAAATCGTATTTTTTCTCAATTACTTTCCTTTAATAATCTATTTTAAGGAATACAAACTTTGTGAAAATTTGCTTTGGTCTATTCCCCATCAAGTTAGGGTTTCCATATGGATCATTTTCAAAAGAGAACTTTCGCTTTAAAAAAAGAGAACATTTCAACTGAAAAAAAGAGTTTACAATAAAAAAATTCTTTATTAAATAATTAATTATTATTGATGTTAATATTAAAATAATAATAGTGTCTAATGATAGAAAAAAACGAAATATATACACCTAGACCTCGCTTAGCATCGTTTCGTTTTGAGTTGTTTCGAACTTGCATCGCTGCTGACTTAATACTAGTTTTCACTTTGCGTCGTTAGTTTTTCGAAGTTGCGTTGTTATCGTTGTTATCTATCTCCAATCTTTGCATGGTTTGCCATAGAAACTCATAATACACTTTGCGTCGTGTTTTTTGGAACGTATCTGCGACGCAAAGCGAGGACTAGGTGTATATAATAAAACAATAAAAAACAAAAAGAATCACATTTTCTTAAAAAATAAACAAAATAAATTCAAAAATACGCTGTTAAAAATAAAACACACATGTTCCTATGATTTCGCCCACAATTGACGACGACAACGTATTGGCGTATTTACGTCGTACGTTCAATTACATATATTTCTAATTTTTACGCAGTACGTCGAAACGTCGCAATTGTGTTCCGTCCTTTAATTTGTCAACAGATTTAACCCAGTAAACAATTAGTGGCGAACAATTGTGGCGAATTCCTACTAAATAAATAAAATTCCATAAATCTATACTATTATCGAGGCGATTTTTTTAAATTGTTTTATTTAAAGACTGTTGGTTTAAAAGTAAGAAAATTGTTTTCAAATTAGTGCACTGTTAGAAAAATATGTTTTTCATATGTTCCGATATAAACAAAATGTGTTTCGGGCACAATTTTTAAACACAATATATTTAAGTGCCAACATGTAATGTTCCTAAACTAACACTAAATGTTTGGCACACATATGTTAATATGTTAAAATATATTTTGTTTGGGGCATGAATGTTTCATAAAAATAATATGTTGAATGTAAACATATATAAATTTACAAATTTCGAGTAAACATATATATGTTTACAATTTCTGTGAAACGGTTGGATTTTGTTTCGGAAAACTGCTTTATGATAAGGCCACAAATTTGATATGCTTAAGTCTAAATATTATTTAATTTGAATATTAGAACGAGTATTCGAAGTAAAGAGAATAGACATTCGGAACCAAGAGCATAGAGATTTGAAAAAAAACAGCATGTGTTTTCGCCTTGAGAGGAGAATTTTATGTATGTGTGGACAAGTGTTTTGTTTATCATTTTGACATTATGGACACACATTTTTTAACGGCCTTAAAGGTAAAAATGAAATTAAGTACAAAACACAAAAATGTTATTAAATGCTAGTAAAAAACGGTTCACGCCTAAATAAATTGATGTGTACATTATAAAATTATTTATGTATGTTTATACTCTTCTTTTTTTGAGTTTTTGATTTTCTTCCGAAATTTCAAACTTTTATACCAAAAACAGTTTTTTGTTATAAAATTGTTATTTTTGCAACAAAAAAAATAATAATATTTTATTCAAAAGCCATTTCGTTTATATCAAGCACTGTTTCGGACTTTAAATCTTTAATAACCCACATTTCGAAGTTTCATTATAAATTACAAAAACAAAATCATTATAAATTACAAAAAAAAAAAATTGGTTCGGTCGGAGCAGGGATTGAACCCACGACCCTTTGCACGTACGGCAGACATGCTAACCACTGCTCCACGTTGCCAACACATGTGTGTTTCTGTTAAATAATGTTATGTTTGCATGGGCTCGTGGGCGCTGCAAACTATGCTATATAAATGTAACTTATAACGATAATTGTCTACTGGTGACTATAACAGCTACGTAGCTCAGTGGTAGTTTGTTGGCTTACAAACTGTATGGTCCTCGGTTCGATTCTCCGTCCAGGCGAAAGGTAAAATTTAAAAAAAATTATAAAATTGAATAATTTCTTCAACATTATTTGTATTACAGAAAAAATTTCGTGGATGTGAAAATTATGTTAGGGAATGAGCACAATCTTCTTTGGGGAAAGTTCTTCCAAGCATATAATATTTTTGGTCTCAAAATGCTTCCAAACATATAATATGTTCACATAAAACAAACATATTAATGTTTCGGCAGCATCCAATAATATATGTGCTTCCTGCAAATTATGTTTGGAACATATGTTAGAGAAGCAATTTTTTTTGAGGGTGTGTATGCGAATAGCTTTTTATCATTTTTCGATAAAGGTGGGTATTAAGTTCACATTATCGCACTGTTACTTTTCTTTAATAATTAATTTTAAAGAAAAATCTTTGCACATTTATTTTTATGTTAGCCTGATATTATTGCAGGCTGGATTTTTTTTAATTTATGCTTTGGACCATTCCTTACCAAGTTATCATAAATTGTTTCAAAAAAATTATTATTTCTTTCGGTTCTTAAAGATTTATTCTCAATTTTAGCGGATGTTCTCGAACTTTATATGAGTAACATAAAAAAACACTACATTTTATAAAATTTTCAAAAAAATGTGCTGCTACATTTGTATAAATAGTGCGTCATTTATATCATACTCCGATTTAACTTTACTTGAACACACTATAGAAGAACAATGTAAAATATCAATTGCAGAATTCTGAAAAGACTGTTTTAAAAACTAACTAAAGCGAAGTGTGTAAATTGTATGATATGTGGATATAGAATTCGCTAGAGTTCCATATCATCTAGGACCTCCATTCCACCGTTAATGGCTTACATGCACTCGATTTTCGAGTGCCAGGAAGGCTAGTACTAATTAAAACTAAATTGAAGAAGAAAATAAATTCAATTTTGGTTCACTTTTTCGCTCACGATGAAAATTATAGCGTCTTGAAATGAGCCGTACAAAAAATAAGGATGACTGTCCAGGGTTAAAAGAAAGTTAAAGAATCCTTACCAATTCACTATTAAATTACAAGCAAAGGAGTACTAAAAATTTTTAAGGGGTTATTCTGAAATTAAATATTTGATTTTTAAATTAAAAATATTACATTGGTTTCCAAAAAATTTGATTAAAGAAATACTAAAATAAGGTATTAAAAAACCTTTAATTTTGGTAATAAAAAGGTCATAAAAACGTAAATATTCTAGTTGAAAGAAAGCCAATTTTTAAAAGAAAACTTACCAATTCTCTATTATTTAAATTTGCTCGAATCCATCTGGAGTTGCTTTGAAATTAAATATTGCTTTTACAACAAAGAAAAACATAAAACTGGTTCCCAAAAATATTAATTAACAAATAATAATATACATAAAATGTGCCTTTATTGAAAACAACACCTCACCCAGCCAAATAAACCATCCGCGACAGATCTGCTGCTACTACTTCAATCGAAGTATTTTGCTTCATTTTCCCAAAATTTACTTCGTCACTCCTTCTTACAAAAAACCTGCTTCACTTTTTGTTCTGCTTCAAATTTTTATATTTTTCCCCATATTACCTAATTGTTTTTCCTATAAGGTGAGTATTAAGTTCTAGTTTAGCCGCTAAAATCGCAATTTTTTCACGATTACTTTTCTTTAATAATACTTTTTAAGGAATACATACTTTGTGAAAACTTGCTTTGGGCTATTCCCCATCAAGTTATAATAAAATCTACAACCTATAGGTGGGTATTAAGTTCGAGTTTAGCCGCTAAAATTTTTTCACGATTACTTTTCTTTAATAATCCATTTTAAGGAATACAAACTTTGTGAAAATTTGCTTTGGGCTTTTCCCCATCATTATAAAAAATTGCAACAAATATGTATAATTTTATGCCTTTTTCTTACTGATTTAGTTTTTACTTTAGCGATTTTAGCGGCTAAACTCGAACTTAGTACCCACCTTATTCCTTTAATTACGATGAACATAGTGGTTTTAATCATTGAACATATGCAAACCCTATTTTTCATCACTGGAATGGCAACCCTTTATTTTTGCTTTGTACAAGTGTCAATGCGTGAACTGTCAAATTGTTGTGAGTAAATAACGTGTGGACATGTGATGTGCAAGATGAATCGGTAAGTAGTGCAATACTTTCAATGAAAAATATTAATATATTATTAATTATAAATTTTTTAATATCTTTAGCAAAGGAATACGCTCACCGACGCAATTGTTTTGTTTTCAAAAATGTATGCTACTTCAATTTTATTCAATCTACTCCACTTTTCTCCAAAATCTACTTCACTCAATTTTTCACTAGCGGTAGCACTAATCCGTGAATAACAAACACACACAAACCACTAAATGAAGGTTAGGTTAAAGTGGCAGCCCGATTAAGATTCAGGCTCACTTAGACTATTCAGTCCATTGTGATACCACATTAACTAAAAGTACCTATTACATATGGGCACTTATAGTTTTAACCGTTGAACCTTCTCGATTATTTTCTTCTGTTGAACCAACCAGATTGTTCCAAAAACATTAGCAGACTGCTTAAGTTAACGTTTTCCAGGTCCGCTAGTAATCTGAAGCTATATGCCCCTAAAATTTGCTTACGCCTTACACAAAATGCAGGACACTCACACAAGAGGTGTTTTATTGATTCCTTTTCCTCCGCATCGTGACAGCTCATACAATAGTCATTATACTTCGCACCAATAGTTTTTGCAAAATCGCCTATCAGGCAGCGACCCGTTATAGCAGATATCAGGAGTGATATCTGGCGTCTCGAGAACACTAGCATATCTAGTGTGCGGTTTAAGTTTAAATGGGGCCATATTTGCTTGGTGTCGTTACAACCCTTACAATTCTCCCATGGAACATTTGCCATCATGACAGCCTCTCACGCAGTAAGAGCTTGCAGGTGGCCAGAGGCATACCAACAGATTCTATTTCCCCTGGAATATGTAAGGTAGTTCCTAGCCTTGCTAGCTCATCTGCTTCGCAGTTCCCCGGTATGTTCCTGTGGCCAGGCACCCATATTAGGTGAATATTGTGCTGCTCAGCCATCTCATTGAGAGATTTGCGGCAGTCGATGGCCGTTTTCGAGTTTAGGAACACAGAGTCCAAGGATTTTATTGCAGGTTGACTGTCTGAGTATATATTAATGTCAATATTGCTTGGAGCATTACTTCTCAGCCAAGTCACCACTTCTCTTATTGCTAATATTTCAGCCTGAAAAGCACTACAGTGATCAGGTAATCTTTTCGCTATTCGAAGTTCCAGATCTTTAGAATATACTCCGAAACCCACTTGGCCATCCAATTTGGAGCCATCAGTGTAGAAATCTATATATCTTTTATTCCCCGGGGTCCGTGTACACCACGCCTCACTGTTGGGAATTAGAGTCTCAAACTTGTTGTCGAAAAGTGGACTCGCCAAAGTGTAATCCACTACGTTAGGCACATCTGGCATTATTTTGAGGACCGAACTGTGACCGTAACTTTTTTCCGACCACAGCGATAGCTCGCGCAACCGCACAGCCGTTGTTGCAGCTGACTGTTTGGCCAAAATGTCTAAAGGCAATAGATGCAGTATGACATTAAGGGAGTTTGTTCCTGTCTTGCTGAATGCACCTGAGATACACAAGCACGCCATACGCTGAACTTTGTCTAAACTTGTCGGCTGGTGAAGTGCCGGCCACCAGACTACAACACCATGTAGCATTATAGGTCTAACCACTGCCGTGTATAGCCAATGTACAATTTTTGGTTTTAGTCCCCACTTTTTCCCTATTGCCTTTTTGCACGAGTATAAAGCTACCGTTGCTTTCCTCGCCCTTTCTTTAATATTAAGCTTAAAGTTCAGCTTCCTGTCCAAAATAATGCCAAGGTATTTTGCACACTCCCTAAAGGGAATTTCAATACCCCCTAAGGAAATGGGCCTAACCGTGGGAGTTTTGCGATCTTTGCAGTACATGACTATTTCTGTCTTTGCAGGATTTACCCCAAGACCATTATCTTTCGCCCATTTCTCAGTCATCCGGAGGGCTCTCTGTATAATATCTCTAACTGTTGATGGGAATTTTCCCCTGACTGCTAGCGCCACATCATCTGCGTATGCCACCACTTGTATCCTTTCTTTTTCTAGGGAAACCAGAAGGTCGTTTATAGCAACATTCCAAAGAAGAGGTGATAGAACTCCTCCTTGGGGAGTGCCTCTGTTCACATACCTTTGTATGTTTGCTTGTCCTAGTGTGGCTGAAATGCGTCTCTTCCTTAGAAGTTCGTCTAACAGCCTAAGTATACCTGGATCAAAATTCAGAGTTGTCAGTCCATTTAATATCGAGCTCGGATGGACGTTATTGAACGCCCCTTCGATGTCTAGAAATGCCACGATTGTGTATTCTTTGACAGATAGTAAGCTTTCAATAAAGCTGACTAGTTCATGTAATGCGGTCTCAGTAGACCTGCCTTTCGAGTATGCATGTTGTCGTTTCGAGAGCAAACTTGAATCGACGCTAGTTCTAAGATAAATATCTATCATCCTCTCCAGAGTCTTAAGTAGGAATGATGATAAGCTGATTGGTCGGAAATCCTTCGCATTCGAGTGAGAGGCTTTTCGCGCTTTAGGTATGAAAACGACTTTTGATTCTCTCCACTTTCGTGGAATATATGCTAAGTTGATACATCCTATATATATCGCCGACAACCAGGGGATAATTCTGTCAGCCACCGCTTTTAACTCCACCGGAGTAATTCCATCAGGTCCGGGGGATTTGAATGATCCAAAGCTATTTAACGCCCATTTTATTCTGGATTCTGATACAATTTCCTCGATAGGAAACGACCGCTGAGCCACTGTGGAACCGCCAGTGCATGGTTCAACCGTCTGATTTCCGGGAAAATGTGTGTCCAATAGTACCTCCAGCGTCTCCTCACTGGAGGTTGTCCAATTGCCCTCCGATGTTTTAATGAAACCTGGAGCGGAGCTCGTGGATGCTAGCACCTTCCGTAGTCTGGAAGCCTCGGACGTATTCTCAATGCTGCTGCAGTAATCATTCCAAGAGTTATGCTGAGCCTTTCTCAGTTCTCGCTTGTATCCTCTCAGATTCTTCATGTAAGCGTCCCAATCCACAGGAGCTCTGGTGGACTTTGCTTTGTTAAAGAGCTTCCTGCACGATTTCCTCATATTACCTAACTCCGTAGACCACCATGGTGGTCGATTTTTCCCCCTTGGCTTCCCTTTAGGGCATGCAGCTTTCAGTGAAATGTTGAAGGCAACCACTAAATGAACAAAAATAAAAAAAAACCCACGCTCATGTATACACAACATACCCAGCCCTCGCTACCATTTCTCATTAATGCATTACTCTCACTCAAACAAAACTCAAATAACATCATCTTTACATTAATCACATTCCACTATGCCTATAAAGATCTCTGTACTATGCATTAGTTCATCGCATCTGCTGGCAATTTACTCTAAGAATAATATTCGCAAGGGCACACCAGTTTATGAACGATGAAACGTTTAACTTAAATTTTGCAAAAACTTCATGAAATGTTATCTACCATTTTTGACGAAAATGTCTATAAATTTAATTACATGTCAACTAAAAATATTTTATTTAAAATATAAGAAATTTTTTAAGGAAATTTCCATCGTATTTTGTAGGCCATGAACTAAACGATTGCTACTTAGAATTTGTAAAATTTCCTTTCGAGTAGTTAATTTTCGTTGAAGATACGAAAAATGAACTAAAATCTGGAAAATTCTTGTAAAAATCTTCTTAAATTTACGAGACACTTTTTTTATGTGTGAAACATACCAGTTAAGCAAATAAATTGTAGATTGTCATTATTTGAAAAGAACTGTGTTTTAATTATCGGGACATTAATACGGCTCAATATAAAAACGTAACAATACAAACGTTTGAGAAATGCTAAAATTGAAAGGATTAGGAAAGGAAATCGCGTTGTAAAGGTGGGTATTAAGTTCGAGTTTAGCCGCTAAAATCGTATTTTTTCTCAATTAGTTTCCTCTAATAATCTATTTTAAGGAATACAAACTTTGTGAAAATTTGCTTTGATCTATTCCCATCAAGTTAGGGTTTCCATATGGATAATTTTCAAAAGAGAACTTTCGCTTTAAAAAAAGAGAACATTTCAACTAAAAAAAAGAGTTTACAATAAAAAAAATTCTTTATTAAATAATTAATTATTATTGATGTTAAAATTAAAATAATAATAGTGTCTAATGATAGAAAAAACGAAATAAATACACCTAGACCTCGCTTTGCATCGTTTCGTTTTGCGTTGTTTCGAACTTGCATCGCTGCTGACTTAATACTAGTTTTCACTTTGCGTCGTTAGTTTTTCGAAGTTGCGTTGTTATCTATCTCCAATCTTTGCATGGTTTGCCATAGAAACTCATAATTTACTTTGCGTCGTGTTTTTTGGAACGTATCTGCGACGCAAAGCGAGGTCTAGGTGTATATAATAAAACAATAAAAAACAAAAAGAATCACATTTTCTTAAAAAATAAACAAAATAAATTCAAAAATACGCTGTCAAAAATAAAACACACATGTTCCTATGATTTCGCCCACAATTGACGACGACAACGTATTGGCGTATTTACGTCGTACGTTCAATTACATATATTTCTAATTTTTACGCAGTACGTCGAAACGTCGCAATTGTGTTCCGTCCTTTAATTTGTCAACAGATTTAACCCAGTAAACAATTAGTGGCGAACAATTGTGGCGAATTCCTACTAAATAAATAAAATTCCATCCATCTAGGATTTTTTTTGAAATAGAGTACATAAAGAGCACTGTTGGACATAAAAATACGGCACCAAAAAAAGAGAGTGAACAAAAAGATACGAACACAAAAAGAGAACATGTTCTATTTAAAAGAGATGTAATGGACAGCCTACATTAAGTTATAATAAAATTTGCAACAAATATGTATAATTTTATGCCTTTGTTTGCTGATTTATTTAGTTTTCACTTTAGCAGCTAAACTCAAACTTAGTACTCACCTTTAGCGCTAAAACTCGAACTTAACACCCACAAAAAAGCGAGTTATAAAAATTGAATTAAAAGAACTTCCTGTACAGCTAAAATAAAAAACTTCTTTGGGAGGACACTTTTGGAAGTGCTTTTAAAGTTGTGCCTTTAGAAGAACTACCATTTTTTTTTGCTGGGAATAAACGATGAGAGGTTTCACTTAAAATTAATAAAAACTTCATAAAGATTTATTTACCCATTTTAATGAAAATGTCTATAAATATAACATTGAAGAATGTTCTGCCAAATATTATTAACTATAGGAATTGCAGATATGAAATTACTATCCCCTTTCAAGAGCACAATTTTTTTTTGGTTCGTCAAAAGAAATCGGAACTAACGCCGAGTGAGTCAAAATATTGAGACAAAGAAAAATTAAAAAAAAAACATTGGAAAAATATAAAAATTACAAATGGATGTTTATAAAGAATAACGAAAGGGCACTCCACTCTTATTAGAGTTGGGACAGGAAAATGAAAAAAGGGGAAACTGTGAAAAATTAAACAGTAACAGCCGTATTCATAAATTTTTAACAAAGGTTTATCAAAAGAAAATAGGCTATCTTTGCTGTAACCTCATTCATAAACATAAAATAGCCTATCATATGTTTAATAACCTCTTCATAAGTTACAAAAATTTATTGTAGGTCTTACCCTTCTTTATCACTACTTTAATTTAACATTTGACACTTTTTGACAATTGGCCGTTGATTATAGATTGTTTGTGTAGCAAATTTTTCTTAAAACAAATAATAAAATGGATAAAGTGCATAAAATTAATGAGATAAGGAGAATTGGTGAGTTTTGCATTGCAAAAATTTAACATATATTAATTTCTTCCTTCCCCACAGAGCTAATTAATAGGATTGTAAATTACCATTCCCCAAAAAATTATAAGGAACGAATCGACCCTTTCTTACTGGAAGATGACCAATTCAAAAGAAAGTATCGTTTCACAAAAAACACGGTAAAAAAATCGTTGAATTGGTCAAGGAAGACATACAGCTGGATAAAAGAGGTTGCGGCACTTCTCCTGAACTACAGGTAATGGTTGCTTTGTGTTGTTGGGGACGAAGAGAGGTAAGTTGTTGGTTTCATCTGGAGAAATTGTGCTATTATATGAATAATCGATATATTTCAGTATTAAGACGATGCTGGTGACCTTCATGGTCTCTCACATCCAACGGTATGGAGAATATGTGCAAGAGTGGCTCGTGCTATAGCAAAGCATGCGAGAAGCTACAGTATGTCAAGAAAGTCTTTTGACATTGCCAAATATTTCAAATTCCAGAAATAATTGAAGTAAAAATCGAGTTGTTAATTCGTTTTGAGAAAAATAAAATATGTATACTTTGCAAAATACATAATAAAATATTTTTTAAAATTAAATTATATTTCATTTTGGAACAAAACATAAGTTTTATCCTATTGTCAAAACACTTTCTTGACATACTGTATATTAAAATGCCTGAATGTATTGCAGAGGAAACAATAATTATGCGGGATTTTCAGCGGATTCAAAATTTTCCAGGCATAATTGGGGCTATAGACGGCACTCATATTAAAATAAAAAAGACTGGTGGCGACCTGGCCCAGTACTATATAAATAGAAAAGGCTATTATTCGCTGAATGTGCAGGTAAAAAGCAAAATTTATTGCATCATGTAATTTCGATTATATTGTTACGAATTTGATAATTATAGATATAAGTTTATTTAAATTAGTTTCCGTTAATTTAAAACTTCAAATTGTAACGATAAAATTTCGCTATCACTTGTTGGAATCATCTATTCATTTTCTAGTATTTTCCTGAATTTCTTTTATGTTCTTTTGTTTGCTTACCGAAATGTTAGTTCTTACTCTCTCATAGAATAGCAACCCCTTTGCTTTGTTATTCTGCATTCTCATTTCATCTCATTGTCTATTGTCATTGTTGTTGTAGTAATGCGAGCATATATCTATGTGAGTGTGTATGTGTTTGGCAGCCACCAGATGAACAACTTAATGGTCGTAGATCCTTCTAGCATTGTCTAAGAATGTTCTGGCGTTGCCAGAATACTGTAGTGCTACCAGAATGTTCTCGTATTGCCACACCGTCATATATAAAAGCGCTCGCATGCTGCTAACGAGTCAGTCTTAATTAAAGCGTCAAACGAATAACTTCAGTGTGAACGAATTGTAAGGTGTGAAGTCATAGTAAATAAATTGTAGATTGTCGTTATTTAAAAGAACTGTGTTTTAATTGACGGGTAAATAAAAACGCCTAAATATAAAAACGTAACAATTGGTGTCAGAAGTGGGATAACGAAAAAAATCTACAATGAAGTTTAATGAGCTTCGAGTGGAAGACTTAAAAAAGGAATTGAGCAAACTGGAGCTGCCGACAACAGGCAATAAGGCCCAGCTTCAAAAGCGTCTACTGGAAGAGTTTGAACGGCGTAATATGGACATTGCGACGCATGAGTTTGATTATAAGGAAGACATTGATGAATCAATACTCGTCAATACCAGCAGTATAGAAACTCCGTCTGTGGCTTCGAGTGTTGTAGATTACACATCAATGCTCAGTGTTTTGAGTAAAATGATGGAGGAAAACTCTAGAAAAATCATGGATGAGAATTCTAGAAAAATGGAAGAAAATTCTAGAAAAATAGAAGCAAATTCTAGAAAATTGGAAGAAAAATTCGACGAAAATTCAAAAAAGATGGACGAAAACTCAAAAAAGATGGACGAAAATTCTAGAATTCTCAATGAAAAACTACAACAAATTTCTGAAGGCATGGAAAAACGTGTGGACCATATAGAAAATCAAATTGTGGAATTGGATAAGAAAGTTCTTTCTGTGGATGAGAAAATTATGGTTCATGATGAGAAGTTTCTGCACATCGAGAAAAAAATGTCAGAGCTGGAAATTAAAGGTGGTCCAGTGCGCGTCATCGAGGGCTCAAAAATCAAAACTCCTATTTTCGATGGCTCAACGTCATTTGATGTCTTCAAATTCCAATTCGAAATGGTTGCTTGTAGAAATTTGTGGAATGACGATGATAAAGCAATTGAACTTCTATTGGCATTAAAGGGCAATGCTGCTGATGTGATACAAAGCATTCCCGCTGCTTCTAGAAATAACTATAATGAAGTAATAGCGGCACTTCAACGCAAGTATGGTGGAGAGCACAAGCAGGATATCTTCAGAATGGAATTGAGAGGAAGAATCCAAAAATCGAATGAAACCCTACAAGATTTCGCAACAGAAGTTGAGCGGCTAGTGCTTTTGGCATACCCTGGAGAGAATCATCCTCTTATAGATCGTATCAAGATTGAGACTTTTGTGAATGGCATTCGAGACCCTGAGATAAAATGTGCAACATATGCCGCACAAAAAGCTACATTCACAGAAACAGTAACATTTGCACTTGTACAAGAGACTGCGAGATTGCTGGCACGGTCTCAAATTCACAAAGTACGCAGAGTAGAGACCGAGTGTGAAGAATCGAAATCGGTCATTGAATTGGTAAAAGAGGCTCTAAGGCAGATAATGCAAGAAATGAAGCAGCAAGCAAATAAATTTAGAATGAACTGCTATAACTGTGATAAGGCTGGACATCTTTCCCGGGAATGTAAAGCGTGGCGTAAAACGTCGGGGTCAATCTCGCCATCTCCATTAAACAATAATCAGAAGAAGGCGACCACAAAGCCAAGCGACTCAAATTCAAATTTTGCGGATAATAGAAAAGGTGGCAAACAAGTTATTGATCAAGCCTTGACACGACGGCATTGCAATGTAGAAAGCAGACGCTACTCGAAGGCTGAACCAAAGGAGATAGTTGTAAATGTCAGACAGTTACACATCGAATCTGGCACAGACTGGTCAACAGAGCAACATAAAGATCCCATTCTGAGAAAAATTATTTCGGCAAAACAAGAAAATAAGAAACCCAGCAAGAAAGAAATCGCAGCCGAAAGTCCACTTATGAAGGCATACTGGGCTCAATGGGATAGTTTAGTTCTAGTCAATGGATCCCTGCAACGTAAATGGGAAAGCGAAGATGGTAAAAGCAGCCGAAATTTGATCATCGTTCCAGATTCCAAAATAAGAGACGTTTTGGCGGAGTTCCATAATGGTCCCAGTGGAGGTCATCTGGGAATAACCAAAACCGCCGAGAAAGTGAAGCAACGATTCTACTGGGTTGGATGCCAGAAATCAATTGCTGAATGGGTAGCAAATTGCGAGAAGTGCATGAAGGCGAAAGGTCCAACAAGGAAAAGTCGAGGTCGTATGCAAGAATATAGACCAGGAGCCCCGTTTGAAAGAATAGCAATGCACGTGGCAGGCCCTTTCCCAGTAAGTGATTCTGGAAACCGTTATGTCCTTGTGGTCATGGATTACTTCAGCAAATGGCCGGAGGTGTATGCAATTCCAAACCAAGAGGCAAAAACGATTGTGGATGTGGTCAACAAAAACTGGATATGTCGCTACGGTGTGCCGTCCGAGATTCACTCAGACCAGGGAAGAAATTTTGAATCGGCCATATTCAAAGAGATGTGTGAATCCCTTGGTATCAAGAAAACGAGGACTACGCCATTACATCCACAATCCGATGGCATGGTAGAAAGGTTTAATCGCACCCTGGAGGAACATCTTCGAAAAGTGGTGGACAACGGCCAGAGGGACTGGGACGAGCATATACCAAAGTTTTTGCTGTCCTATAGATCTGCCATTCATGATTCCACCTCTCGAACACCGGCCAATGTTCTATTCGGAACTGAGTTGAAGTTGCCTGGAGATCTGATATTCGGCGCTAAGCCTAATGAGCACGCCATGGAAGAAAACAGAAACGACATCCCAAACACTTTCGGTGAAGTTCACGAATCAGTGCGCAACAAAATAAAAATGGTCAGCAACAGAATGAAGGCGAGATACGATCGTGCTGTAAATACTGAGGGCTTCCAAGAAGAAGAATTGGTTCTGCTATTTAACCCGCAACGAAAGAAAGGATTGTGTCCTAAACTGCAAACACAGTGGGAAGGCCCATACAAAGTCATCAAGAAGATCAATGATGTTGTATACCGGATTCAGAAGGACGACAGCCCTAGATCAAAGATGAAAGTTGTACATCTGGAACGATTGGCTCCTTACGGAACAGGTTCTGTGCCTGGTCGGGACGAACAGGCTTAAGCGGGAGGCAGTGTTACGAATTTGATAATTATAGATATAAGTTTATTTAAATTAGTTTCCGTTAATTTAAAACTTCAAATTGTAACGATAAAATTTCGCTATAACTTGTTGGAATCATCTATTCATTTTCTAGTATTTTCCTGAATTTCTTTTATGTTCTTTTGTTTGCTTACCGAAATGTTAGTTCTTACTCTCTCATAGAATAGCAACCCCTTTGCTTTGTTATTCTGCATTCTCATTTCATCTCATTGTCTATTGTCATTGTTGTTGTAGTAATGCGAGCATATATCTATGTGAGTGTGTATGTGTTTGGCAGCCACCAGATGAACAACTTAATGGTCGTAGATCCTTCTAGCATTGTCTAAGAATGTTCTGGCGTTGCCAGAATATTGTAGTGCTACCAGAATGTTCTCGTATTGCCACACCGTCATATATAAAAGCGCTCGCATGCTGCTAACGAGTCAGTCTTAATTAAAGCGTCAAACGAATAACTTCAGTGTGAACGAATTGTAAAGTGTGAAGTCATAGTAAATAAATTGTAGATTGTCGTTATTTAAAAGAACTGTGTTTTAATTGACGGGTAAATAAAAACGCCTAAATATAAAAACGTAACAATATTTTAATTTAAATTTCAAGGTAATTTGTGACGCAAAACTAACAATTCGAGATATAGTAGCAAGATGGAGGGGAAGTACGCACGACTGTAGAATTTTTAATGAGTCCACAATCAAAGAACGGTTCGAAAAGAAAGAGTTCAAAGGACGTTTACTCGGGGACTCTGGATATAAATTAACTCCGTATTTATTTACTCCATTGCAAAACCCACAAACAGAGAAGGAAATAAAATACAGTAAATCTCACATTTCAACTAGGAACACTGTTGAACGGTGTTTTGGAGTTTGGAAGCAGAGGTTTCGTTGTCTCCTTGACGGTTTGACAGTCTGCCTTTCCAATGGTAAAACGGTCATAGTAGCACTTGCCGTTCTCCATAATATAGCAATTGAAGAGAATGATGAACTGCCAGGTGATGTATACGTTACTATTTACGAAACATTATGCAAGAATATGTGATAACAAAAAATTAAATTAGTAGATGATATCACTGAGGAGTTCCAATGTCCAACGCATGTCACCGAACCCCAAACGTATGCGGGAGCATCAGAAGGAAGAGTAAAAGCTCTGCTTAAATCATTTATACAACGTCATTTTTAAAACGGACTATATTCTACCTTCCACCAATTTGTAGACCAACACAGTAATTCCAATCTAAAACCGTTCATATTTGCTGTTATTAAAATATTAAATTGATGTTAAAATGCAAAACGAATATTTTGTTTTAGTTTATTTGTAAATTTTCTCAAACCAATAACATTTTTTTCCATGTATGTCTAAAAAAAATATGAACTAACCGCGGGTATTAATTTCAATGAACACAAATAAATAAGCTGTAGAAATTAATGAAATGATTTCGGAAAGTCAAAATCGCAAAATGTCAGTAAATTCTCGCAGTTTTCTTTTTTGTGTAAATAAAAAAAATAATTTGCAATAAACATAAGTTAATTTTCATTTAACAACAGATTTTTTCTGTGTAGGGACCTATGTTCAAGCCGATGTGTCCAACTAAAAACAGACCAACATCGTGCAATTGTTTCAGCACCTTCTTGGCGTTACATATAAATGCCCAAAGTAGTACCCTGTACCGCAGTAGTAGTGAAGGACGTAAGCAGTTGTATATATTTATCATATCATATATAAAGTTTTCTGTCAATTTCTTAATAATCAAATACTTACAAATTTTTCAAATTACCAAATAAAAAATTGTATGTCTTTGAAATAAAATTTTGTATTTTACTTACAAAAAGTGAAACAATATATAAAGTGAACAATATTAATAATAAAAAATGAAATTAGTAATTGAAATGAACATAAATTAGACAATGTTTATTTTATGCATATTATAATTATAAAAGAAAAATTATTAAGTTTTAATGGGAAACTAATAAGCTTATAAAACTCTTACATACAAAATAATTATTAACTCGAAATAAGATTCAAATTCAATAAAAAACTTAAGACACATTTCATGCGTTTTATTAAAAAGTAATTAACCAACGAGTTATATACACACGCTTCGCGTAGTAATGAATAAATATATTTTGTTTCCGAACACTAAACAAGTGATAGCATTTTCATCCCTAAAATTTCCAGATTGAAATTATTTGCAATTATATATCGTCTGTAAAAAGAAATTTAATTTGAATGCAAACGAACAGATCATACTACTTGTTTTGGAAACAGAAAGCAATATCAAGTGGTTGATTGTATTAACATTTTTTATGATCACAATTTATGACAGCAAGTGAAGCTAGTTAATAAAAATGTCATAACTATTTTAGAAGACCTTTCCGAATACAAACTGACATGTAGTTGACTAATGAGCAAGTTATGAAATTTTAATTAGTCGACTGCATTTGTTCTCATAAATTGCCCCTAATGAAATTACACAAACATTTTTTTTCTAATTGAATCACGAAATTAATTGGAACAATTAATTTTTTATTTAAAATTGCTTCAATGACGAAAATCATCAACCCAGAAATAAATAAATATTTTTGAGAATAGTGAATAGTATAAAACTAATTATTTCGGAAGGAAATTTGCAATTATATTTTAATATATTTTAAATATATATTTTAAAATATACGGCCTGGCCGAACTTACGGCCGTATATACTTGTTATTTAATTAAAATGTTAATTAAAGAAAAAAATATATTTTTTTTAATATAAAAATCGAAAGCATAACAATTTACAATCATTTTTTTTAACTTAAGGTAGTACTAAGTTCGAGTTTAGCCGCTAAAATCAAAAATAAATCTGCAAAAGCATATTAACATCATAACTTTTTGGACTAATTTTGATATAACTTGGTGGGGAATGATCCAAAGAACAATTGAAAAGGTTTATTTTCTCTAAAATGAATTATTAGAGAAAAGTAATCGCGAAAAATGGCTATTTTAGCGCGATAATGCCAACTTTGTACTGGCCTTTACTTAATTTTTTAATTTAATTAAAATTTTAATTGTATCAGTAAATTTTTTAATTGATAACATTTTCAACTTCAAATATCTTTTTAATTAGTCGATCACACAACATTAAAGCGAAAGTGGAATTTCTAAACAACTTTGAGAAATGTAATTATCTCTAAAATAAGCCAATAACTCGATTTTGAAGATCTTTGCTAATATCGGCTTTTTTGAAAAGGTCAAAACTCGGACTTTGTATCATAGCTTAAATTGTGACTTCTTCAAACTTTAAAAAGTCAATAAGTTCATCTTTGATTCTTTTCATTCAATGAACTTTGTAACGGCCTTAATTCTGATTCTCGATACGGGTGAATTTTCTTTCTAAAGGTGGGTACTAAGTTCGATTTTAGCCGCTAAAATCGAAAACAATATAAAATTATACCTCTTTGAGGCAAATTTTAATATAACTTAATGGGCTACTAAGCAACTTTTTATAAAGTTTATATTCTTTAAAATGGATTATTAAAGTAATCGTGAAAAAATTGCAGTTTTAGCCGCTAAACTCGAACTTAATACTCACCTTAAATTGCTTACCAACTGTTCTCTTTGTGTAAAAATTGAGTTTTGCCTGAAGAATGTCGTACTCAAGATCCAAGTTACGGAGTTTCTTTTTCTCGACTTCAACTTGAAGTTTGTGGAGTTCCATTTGGCATTCCACCTCCGTTGTTACAATTTTTATTATATTGTTTTCTGCCACACTCGATTTCTCCGCGGAAGGTTTCTACATTCAAAATATAAAAAAGATAGATTGCGACTTCTCAAATTCTAGATTTATATAGGTACAACCTTTTTTTTTTTAAAGATTTGACTGTTTTCAGTGTATCTGAGTTGAGTTTAATTTCTTCTTTCACTTCCTCCTCAATATCTGACAGCATCTCAACCTCGAGAAACGTATTTTCATCCAAAGTATCATCGTTCTGGGGAGTATATACATTTTGAAGGGGTCTTTTGATAAAATTAAATATTCTTACCTTAGAAAAAGTAATATCGGAGTCGAATTCGTTCTCGTCTACCACGAATTCGTTTGGTAGCCAGATCGCTATGTCATTACCCTGTAATGGGGCGCCCAGGGGAGCCTGACCTCCACCTGTCTTTCTTATTTGTGATCGATATTCCGACATCTCTTTTTTAGCTTGTATTTTAATTGTAGTCCATTGGGATTTTAATTGTGGAACAGTTCGATGTCCACAAGATGTCATGTTGTTAAAGCTACAAAAATAACACTTTATCCTGGGCAATGTATACTTCATGATGAACTTACTCTTTCTCGAGCTCCAGCCAAGCTTTCTTTTTCGCCTGATTTGTATTTGTGTCCGTATTTTTATTTTCAATGGCGTTAACCCTCATTTTTACGAGCTCCTTTAATAGTTCCTGTAAAAGAATTGGAAATTTGGATAATGTAAGAACCGAATGACCAACACTACTATTATAAAGCCCATAAAATAGATACATACCTTATCATCTTCACTCCAGTTTTCAGAACGTGGGCGTTTGCTGCGGCTTTCTGTTTTCTGAACACTTTCCTCCATTTCTTTTATAATTTTTAATAAAACTTTTTATAATTGTGAAATACTGTTTGCCGGTAGCGCCAATGAATGAAAAACAACGCTGTAGTGATGCGTAAACATAACAGTTGGTTCGTATACTCGGTTATTCTCCGGTTCTTTTTTAGTTGTATTTAAACAAAATGATATGTGGACACCTAAAATTCGTCTTAATGGGTTGGTTCCTTATACCCCGTAATATTTACGAGCGACACAATTTTGTTTATTTTAAAAATTTAACGAAATTGATGATTTAATTTTCTTAACGAAAAATCCGATTCAATTGATTTCCATCACTAACATCATCCGTCAGTCTGAAAATGTCAAGGGTTGCCAATATTAACAGCAGAAACGTACAATAGTTATCAAGTCCCAATTAAATGGTTATGAATGCAAATACTTAACAGAAGTTTATAAAACCAGATGTGTTTGATAACTAAAGTACGCTGTAAGCGCGTATTAGGATTTTTTTATGAATACGGCCGTAAGTGTGTAAATATAACCATTAGCGACCCGCCGCTAGCCGTCACGGTATTCCGTCGCGGATTTTGGGCTTCCCATAAGAAATACACGTAAATAAGTGTTCGCCTACCGCCTATCGCTATGGTTATATTTACACACTAACGGCCATTTTCATGTAGCTCCGTTAGGCTTTAACTGCCAGTTAACAGAAAGTAAATTGCAAATATCTTCTCTCCGGTTGACTTTAAATGAAAAATTTTCGTTAGTTAAGCTAACGGAGCTACATGTCATTTTCATGTAGCTCCGTTAGGCTTTAACTGCCAGTTAACAGAAAGTAAATTGCAAATATCTTCTCTCCGGTTGACTTTAAATGAAAAATTTTCGTTAGTTAAGCTCCCAACTGGCCTATGGAATATAAAGGCAAGATGACAGCTTCGTCCATAATACTGTTTAAAAGTTGGTTAGTTAACGGAACACTAACGGAGCTTTATGAAAATGGGGGTAAGATGTATAAAAACAACGTTTAGTTCCTCTTTATTAATAAGTAGACCAAGAGGAGTTGGCGGACTCTTTCAAAAATAAAAGCGGACATTAAGTTCGAGTTAGCGGCAAAACTCAAATCTGTAAAAGCAGAATAACATTATATAGCATATTGTATTATAACTTGGTGCTAGTAAAAAATAGGTCACTCCTAAATAAATTTATGTGTGGGTTGTAAAATTATTGTTAGGATTTAAATAATATGTGCTTTTGAATGGTTATTGTTAAATAACTTTAGGATTCTATTGAAAAAAATTAATGTTTATACACGACTTAACGTACATGTTGTGTTAGAGTTTTTGAATTACTACGAAAATTTCAAACGTTTATACCAAAAACATTTTTTGTGACAACATTTTTATTTCTGCAATAAACAAAATAATATTTGATCCAAAACCTCAGTCCATTTTGTTTATATCAAGCGCTGTTCTTTTATGACTGTAAATCTTTAATAACGAACGTTTCGAAGTTTCATTGTAAAAATTTAATATAGTAATATGTAATGTAGAACATCTTTTCGGAATTTTTGGAATATATGTAAAAATATATGTTAAAAAAATTTGGTGTTCGGTCGGATCAGGGATTGAACCCACTACCCTTTGCACGCAAGGCAGACATACTACTTATTAATTAAGAGGAACGAAGGTTTGTTTTTATAAATTTTAGTGTTTAATTTTTCACTGTTTCCCCCTTTTTTCATTTTACTGTCCCAACTCTAAAAAGAGTAGCGCCCTTTCGATATTTTTTGCTCTCTTTTAATTCTCTCGCTGTGTTATGTTGAGATCTTTCGTTAACCCTCCCGGTTTCCATTTCTATTTCTTCCCAGCAAAAAAAAATGGAAGGCACAACTTTAAAAGCACTTCCAAAAATGTCCTCCCAAAGATGTTCTTTATTTTAGCTATACAGGAAGTTCTTTTAATTCAATTTTTTATAACTCGCTTTTTTCATATTTTTAATAAGTAATTTTAACTTTTTTTGTTTCCAATAGGTTGAAAACAGAGTAAAAGTTAATAAAATGGAAAAAATTGTATCAGTAAATTTTTTAATTGATAACATTTTCAACTTCAAATATCTTTTTAATTAGTCGATCACACAACATTAAAGCGAAAGTGGAATTTCTAAACAACTTTGAGAAATGTAATTATCTCTAAAATAAGCCAATAACTCGATTTTGAAGATCTTTGCTAATATCGGCTTTTTTGAAAAGGTCAAAACTCGGACTTTGTATCATAGCTTAAATTGTGACTTCTTCAAACTTTAAAAAGTCAATAAGTTCATCTTTGATTCTTTTCATTCAATGAACTTTGTAACGGCCTTAATTCTGATTCTCGATACGGGTGAATTTTCTTTCTAAAGGTCGCCGCTAAAATCGAAAACAATATAAAATTATACCTCTTTGAGGCAAATTTTAATATAACTTAATGGGCTACTAAGCAACTTTTTATAAAGTTCATATTCTTTAAAATGGATTATTAAAGTAATCGTGAAAAAATTGCAGTTTTAGCCGCTGAACTCGAACTTAATACTCACCTTAAATTCTAAACTACGTTTTCGTACGAAGTGCTTACCAACTGTTCTCTTTGTGTAAAAATTGAGTTTTGCCTGAAGAATGTCGTACTCAAGATCCAAGTTACGGAGTTTCTTTTTCTCGACTTCAACTTGAAGTTTGTGGAGTTCCATTTGGCATTCCACCTCCGTTGTTACAATTTTTATTATATTGTTTTCTGCCACACTCGATTTCTCCGCGGAAGGTTTCTACATTCAAAATATAAAAAAGATAGATTGCGACTTCTCAAATTCTAGATTTATATAGGTACAACCTTTTTTTTTTTAAAGATTTGACTGTTTTCAGTGTATCTGAGTTGAGTTTAATTTCTTCTTTCACTTCCTCCTCAATATCTGACAGCATCTCAACCTCGAGAAACGTATTTTCATCCAAAGTATCATCGTTCTGGGGAGTATATACATTTTGAAGGGGTCTTTTGATAAAATTAAATATTCTTACCTTAGAAAAAGTAATATCGGAGTCGAATTCGTTCTCGTCTACCACGAATTCGTTTGGTAGCCAGATCGCTATGTCATTACCCTGTAATGACATAGCGATCTGGTGGAGGTCAGGCCCAGGGGAGCCTGACCTCCACCTGTCTTTCTTATTTGTGATCGATATTCCGACATCTCTTTTTTAGCTTGTATTTTAATTGTAGTCCATTGGGATTTTAATTGTGGAACAGTTCGATGTCCACAAGATGTCATGTTGTTAAAGCTACAAAAATAACACTTTATCCTGGGCAATGTATACTTCATGATGAACTTACTCTTTCTCGAGCTCCAGCCAAGCTTTCTTTTTCGCCTGATTTGTATTTGTGTCCGTATTTTTATTTTCAATGGCGTTAACCCTCATTTTTACGAGCTCCTTTAATAGTTCCTGTAAAAGAATTGGAAATTTGGATAATGTAAGAACCGAATGACCAACACTACTATTATAAAGCCCATAAAATAGATACATACCTTATCATCTTCACTCCAGTTTTCAGAACGTGGGCGTTTGCTGCGGCTTTCTGTTTTCTGAACACTTTCCTCCATTTCTTTTATAATTTTTAATAAAACTTTTTATAATTGTGAAATACTGTTTGCCGGTAGCGCCAATGAATGAAAAACAACGCTGTAGTGATGCGTAAACATAACAGTTGGTTCGTATACTCGGTTATTCTCCGGTTCTTTTTTAGTTGTATTTAAACAAAATGATATGTGGACACCTAAAATTCGTCTTAATGGGTTGGTTCCTTATACCCCGTAATATTTACGAGCGACACAATTTTGTTTATTTTAAAAATTTAACGAAATTGATGATTTAATTTTCTTAACGAAAAATCCGATTCAATTGATTTCCATCACTAACATCATCCGTCAGTCTGAAAATGTCAAGGGTTGCCAATATTAACAGCAGAAACGTACAATAGTTATCAAGTCCCAATTAAATGGTTATGAATGCAAATACTTAACAGAAGTTTATAAAACCAGATGTGTTTGATAACTAAAGTACGCTGTAAGCGCGTATTAGGATTTTTTTATGAATACGGCCGTAAGTGTGTAAATATAACCATTAGCGACCCGCCGCTAGCCGTCACGGTATTCCGTCGCGGATTTTGGGCTTCCCATAAGAAATACACGTAAATAAGTGTTCGCCTACCGCCTATCGCTATGGTTATATTTACACACTAACGGCCATTTTCATGTAGCTCCGTTAGGCTTTAACTGCCAGTTAACAGAAAGTAAATTGCAAATATCTTCTCTCCGGTTGACTTTAAATGAAAAATTTTCGTTAGTTAAGCTAACGGAGCTACATGTCATTTTCATGTAGCTCCGTTAGGCTTTAACTGCCAGTTAACAGAAAGTAAATTGCAAATATCTTCTCTCCGGTTGACTTTAAATGAAAAATTTTCGTTAGTTAAGCTCCCAACTGGCCTATGGAATATAAAGGCAAGATGACAGCTTCGTCCATAATACTGTTTAAAAGTTGGTTAGTTAACGGAACACTAACGGAGCTTTATGAAAATGGGGGTAAGATGTATAAAAACAACGTTTAGTTCCTCTTTATTAATAAGTAGACCAAGAGGAGTTGGCGGACTCTTTCAAAAATAAAAGCGGACATTAAGTTCGAGTTAGCGGCAAAACTCAAATCTGTAAAAGCAGAATAACATTATATAGCATATTGTATTATAACTTGGTGCTAGTAAAAAATAGGTCACTCCTAAATAAATTTATGTGTGGGTTGTAAAATTATTGTTTAGGATTTAAATAATATGTGCTTTTGAATGGTTATTGTTAA
Source organism: Haematobia irritans (assembly GCF_050003625.1). Taxonomy (NCBI): domain Eukaryota; kingdom Metazoa; phylum Arthropoda; class Insecta; order Diptera; family Muscidae; genus Haematobia; species Haematobia irritans. The sequence continues at coordinate 91,948,381 of NC_134398.1, forward strand.
ATAACTTTAGGATTCTATTGAAAAAAATTAATGTTTATACACGACTTAACGTACATGTTGTGTTAGAGTTTTTGAATTACTACGAAAATTTCAAACGTTTATACCAAAAACATTTTTTGTGACAACATTTTTATTTCTGCAATAAACAAAATAATATTTGATCCAAAACCTCAGTCCATTTTGTTTATATCAAGCGCTGTTCTTTTATGACTGTAAATCTTTAATAACGAACGTTTCGAAGTTTCATTGTAAAAATTTAATATAGTAATATGTAATGTAGAACATCTTTTCGGAATTTTTGGAATATATGTAAAAATATATGTTAAAAAAATTTGGTGTTCGGTCGGATCAGGGATTGAACCCACTACCCTTTGCACGCAAGGCAGACATACTACTTATTAATTAAGAGGAACGAAGGTTTGTTTTTATAAATTTTAGTGTTTAATTTTTCACTGTTTCCCCCTTTTTTCATTTTACTGTCCCAACTCTAAAAAGAGTAGCGCCCTTTCGATATTTTTTGCTCTCTTTTAATTCTCTCGCTGTGTTATGTTGAGATCTTTCGTTAACCCTCCCGGTTTCCATTTCTATTTCTTCCCAGCAAAAAAAAATGGAAGGCACAACTTTAAAAGCACTTCCAAAAATGTCCTCCCAAAGATGTTCTTTATTTTAGCTATACAGGAAGTTCTTTTAATTCAATTTTTTATAACTCGCTTTTTTCATATTTTTAATAAGTAATTTTAACTTTTTTTGTTTCCAATAGGTTGAAAACAGAGTAAAAGTTAATAAAATGGAAAAAATTATTCAAATTTTGTCGATAAAAATGGTAAATCCATTCTAGAAAAATTGCGAATTTTTGAAAATATTTGAGGGCAAACGTTTCAGACAAGTGTTAAAATGCATTTTTTTCCTCTGTTGGTTAAGTTACACTCGTAGTTTTGTCAATGTATGGTTTTAAGCTGCAATAAAAACAACAACAATCATAAAAAATATAAAAATTATATATTTGGCAAAATATAACACAATTTTTTAATTCACATCTAAGACACCGAATTCGGAATACACCTTAAGAAGTGATGCATATTCTGTGCAACGGATTTTGAGAAGGTGGACATCCGTCCTATGACAATCCCATGTTAAATTCATCGCTTCTGCGTCAATTTAGCACCACTTCCGGATCCAAAAGGAACATTCTCACTACTTTTTTGGCGAGGCTTTTTTTGCTGGGTTTCTCAATATACTCTCTCTGTCCCTCTCTGGGCCTGTTCGAAACCGAAACTTTTTACTAGCATTGGTAAAAATTTGACATAATCGAGGTGAGTATAATTTCACTAGCCCAAGGGGCTAGTAAGAAATTTGACATTTGTAGGGAGCAGCTCTGAACGCCATATGCTTGTAGCAAAAAGAATCGAGAGAGATATTTTATTTACAGGAAAAAATGCTAATAGCACCGAAGGATGGAGGTAATTTAGTTATAGTTCACTGTCCATATACATTACTGAGCGTTCACTAATTCAAGTTTTGCTTGCAATTGCAGAAAAGTTGCATCTGAACTTAGTGGACAGTTGGGGACTGACAAGGAAGCGGCGGCATGCAAAGCACAGTGGAATGCTTTAGTTAAAAAGTATAAAAGCTTTTTCAAATACATTCAGGGGAAGGTACTGGAGAAGAAGCCATGCTAGAGGAGGCTAAAGACTGGGAGTACTTTGACCAAATTCATGCATATGCATCATCTAAGGACAATTATCATCCGCCCTTTCTTATTGACAGTCACGATGGTGTAATAAAAATGAAGAAGAATGGAAGTAGGACATTGTCGGAGAATTTTGGTATCACCGATGAAACCACTTGCTATTCTCAGGTATACTTCAGCGATGAATCATGGTATTCGACAGCCAGAGAAATACCTATAACTCCATCAAGTGAAGATGATTTTCTACCTTCGACTTCCAGGCGTACTGAGAAATCGCAAACAGATCTTCAACGCATAGAAGATCACATGAAAAAAAGGGATAAAAAAATTAATAAGAAAATATCGAGCCTTTTAGCAGTGTTTGGACAAATGGTGCAAATTGAATACCCAAATATTGATGCCTCAAGCTTGATTTTGTCCGATAGCGATTCGGAATGATTGCAAATGTCCAATTGAATTTATTTATTTGGCTGAAAAATATGTAATTATTTTCTTAGAAGACTGAATATTTACAGATATTGTAATACGCAAAGACTTTTCGCATTTCTAAAATGCATTTTTTCATAAACTTTATTGAAATGAATTATGTTACTATTAATAAATCAATGTTATTATAAATAAATAAATTAAATATTGTGAAGAAGTTCCTTTTTAATCTGATGCACCGAAAAACATTTCCGTAGTTAAGCTAAAGCTAAAGTTAACTTACTTTTATTGCAAAAAAAGTTGGATATAGTTAAATTTTATTATTTTTTCGAAATTTTCCGCAGCCCAATGAAATGTTCATATTTTTAAGTATGTCTCAAACATTTCATGAACTAAACGTGGGTATGTGGTTCAATGACCATACACATAAGTTCAATATGAACTAAAGTAAACAACAATTTTCGTACGATTCTCAAAAATAATAAGAATGAACTACAATATGGTTAAAATGATTTTGTTCTTTATTTTATTTTTTCTTCTATGAGAGGGTATAATTTCGTGATTTGTAGTTAAAAAGTACATCAGAGCATTAAATTTTCCTGGTTTTGACCACGAGTACGTTTGAATTCTTCAAATATATCATTTCGTTTTGTTATTCCTTCTTCGGTATCATTTATTTGCGCAAATAATGCCGATGTTTCAAAAACTATATTCTCATCATCGTGTTCTAGCATAGATGGATCAAAATCATTGTACAGCATGCAAATATTATGGAGAATAAAAGCAGCAAATGATGTTTTAATACAATTTTCAATTTTTAATTCTAATTCTCGATTGAATATATTTCTCCACCTATTTTTCATTATCCCAAAAGCAGCTTCAACAGTTATTCGAGCTTTACTAAATGAGGCATTGAACTGTGCCTGTTCAGGAGAAAGTGGATCTTTGAAAGGGGTTATGACTGCTACTGGAGATAACTGACATGGGTAACCTTTATCTCCAAAGAGCAACCATCCTTATGGAGGGTAGTTGCCTTTGGCGTATAATGGACTATTTAAGAAAACTCTTGTGTCATGAACAGACCCTGGGTAACCCACAAAAACGTCTGTGAACTTGTATTCACTATCCACAACAGCCTGTGCTTGAATTGAGTAATACTTTTTATGGTTTATGTACTCGTCATGCTTTTTTACAGGGCATTTTATGCGTATATGAGTTCCATCAATGGCTCCAACAAATTTTACAAAAGCTTCAGATCTCGACAAAATTTGCGAGAGTGTCTTTCCAAGTCTTCTGTAGTTTCATGATTTATGAGGCTTCGCATTTCTAGTACTTTGTCTAAGGTTTTCATAATTGCAGTCCTTGCAGTAGAGCGGCTAATGCCTAAAAAAGCAGCAACAACCCTATAACTACATCCGCATGCCATCCAGTACAGGAAACATATTACTTCGTACTCCACAGACCACCCATGATGTTTCTTTGGGATAATTTCAACAATTTTTTTGAAAGATTTTGCTGACAATCTAAGATGTCTTTTTGTTGTTTTTTCATCCCCGTTCATGATATCATTTACGACTTTGGAATATGCTGTAGGTTTCAAATATCTGATTAGCTACAATTATATAAATGTTCATGAAAACTATACTTATTTAAGTCTCCAATAAACTTACTTGCCGATTATTTCTTCTATAAGCCATATTAATAGCTAGTAAATCTTACATTTGCAAATTTCGAATTTGCAGAAGAATTGATAAAATCAATGGAAAGTACTTGCGGAATACATTCATAGCAAAGAAATACTTCCAGGGGTTTTATTTTAAAATTTTTATTTAATATTATGGCTCGTCGCGCGTTTGTTTTGTTTTGACGTTGAACAAATGTCAAATTTCTCTAGTTAGGAAAAAGTTGCCATTTCGCACACCAAATTAGTATTTTTTTCTCACCATAGTAAATTGATATCTCACCATAGTAAAAAGTTTCGATTTCGAACAGGCCCTCTGAATAAAATATCACAACATATATATGTTTACTCGAAATTTGTAAATTTATATATGTTTACATTCACACATATTATTTTTATAAAACAAAACATAATATATTCTAACATATTACCATATGTGTCCCAAACTTTTAGTGCTAATTTAGGAACATTATATGTTTGGAATAAGTGAAACATGGTGGGAAGAATGTGGAGATTTAAAGACTGAAAATACTCATGTATACCACTCAGGAAATAAAGAGGGATATCACCGGAAAGGGGCTGCAATAATTATGAAAGACAGCATAGCTGCATGTGTCGCTGGATATGTTCCGATGTCAGATACGAACATGCTCATTAAACTGGACGCTAGCCCACTTAATATAAATACGTATTATACAAATTTATGCCCCAACAAGCGACGCAAGCTTAGAAGAAATTGAACAATTTTACTGTGAACTAGATCAGCTACTGAAAATGACGAAGCCTCATGAATTAACGATAATTCAAGGTGACGTCAATGCAAAAGTCGGAAACGAAGAAATGCGTAGCATTATAAGTAGATATGGACCTGGCGCAAGAAATGAAAGAGGGGACAGACTAGTGGAATTCTGCCAAGCACACAAATTGACAATAACAAATAAACTTTTTCATCTACCCCCGAGAAGACTGTTGATTGGAAATCTCCAAAAGACAATAAAAACAACATTGTAAGAAATCGATTATAAACAGACGATATTGCACATGCGTAACTAAATGCTCGACGTTTCCAGGAGCAGACGTTCCATCTAACCACAATCTCTTGTTGGCTAAAATAAAAAGAAGAAAAAGGAAAATAAAAGACCAAAAATCAAAATTGAGAAACTTAAAGGCCACTTAATAAAAAGAGACATAAAAGAACGTATAAATGACACATTGAAAAATATCGACAGAGAGGACGTTGAAAATATTTGGACGAATATAAAGGACAAAATCTACACAATTACAAAAAATAACATAGGAAAACAACCTCTACCAAAACAAGAAGAATGGATTACAGACGAAATTAGAGAACTCCGTACATTATCCGGAATGTTAATAGATGAAAATAATATCGGTGCAGTTGCAAATATCAGAAAGAAAACGAATTTGGAAAGACTACATTACTAAAATGTTTAGAGATGACGAAAGGACAACCTATGACTATAATCAACCCGCTCTGACAGGAACACAAATAAAAATATGCGAAATAGAAGATGCAATCGCCTCATTTAAAGACACGAAAGCAGCAGGTCCGGACGAAATTCCCTCAGAAATTTTAAAATTAATTGATGGGGAAATCATAGACATACTAGTCATACTTTTTAATTATATATATGACACTGGTCACTACCCTCAAGACTGGCTAAAATCGATCTTTATTACCATCCCAAAGAAGAAAAATGCAAGATATGGTTAAAGTGGCAGCCCGATTAAGATTCAGGCTCACTTAGACTATTCAGTCCATTGTGATAAAAAAAATGCAAGATATGCGATGATTACAGACTTATAAGTCTAATGAACCATCTCCTAAAAATTTTCTTAAGAATAATTCTTAAAAGAATTTATAAAAAATGTGAATTCCATATGGGAAAAACACAATTTGGGTTTAAAGAAGGAATGGGCACCAGAGAAGCACTACTCAGCATACACAAACTGATCCAGAACTGTCGTGATTAGAGGTGTGGACGTGAGTAATATTTTACTCACGCACGATAGTGTTTAGTAGGACTCACGCGCACGCACACTCACGAAATGAAAATTTGTATTCACGCACACTCACGCACGAAAATGTCGTGACTCGCGAATAATTTTATGAGTAATTTACCTTAGGGACATGTATGAAAACATGAGCATGATTAAAATCGAGAGCGTTATTTATCTTTTAACATGTCAGGTGTCATTAAAATTGTAAATAAGTTCAACTCGTAAGCGTTTTATGTCCCTGGGCGGGATTATTTTCGTGAGCGTATTTTTCCGAAATTTGTTACTCACGCACACTCACGAAGAAATTATTTTCGTGACTCACGCACACTCACGCCGTTTCCATCAGCGTGACTTACGACTCACGTGTGAGTCACGAAAATTTTCGTGAGCATAAATGGACTATAAAAAGCAATAGACAAACTTACAACTGTAAGCGAAATATATGGACTTAAAATTAACACGGCAAAGACTAAATATATGATTATCAGCAGAAAAAACTATATGACATCACATCTCTGAAAATTCATAACGAAGAAATTGAAAAAGTAACTACCTTCAATTGATTGGGATTGATAATAAACCATAGATGGGACATATCAGAAGAAATTCGATGTCGTACACGCACAGAAAAACCATGTTTGGACATGGTTCCCGCATCCATTTAATGCTTATCTAGAGCATGTAATTGCCGCGAAAACCATGTATTTTGTCTTTGTAAAAATAGTTTTCGAGCGGAGAAAAATCATTTAAATGATAGAATTTGAAACCATTAAATGGTCGGGAAAATCATGTTCCTGGCCATTCCATTTTTTTACTTTTTTACAGGGAAAAAAGTATTTTTATAGGTTGAGTATAGACATGTCTAGAACCATTACATGGCCATACATTTACATTTTTTTTCGTGACCATTTAATTTTTTAACTTTTTTTGCAGCGAAAAGAATTTTATAAAAACATTGACCAGGTACACACGATTTTCATTTTGCGCGTCAGTCGTGTGTTGATTGTTTCTTGGCATGGACGGAGAATAGGGATTTTTTGTGTTTTGTGTTAATTTATTTAATCAGAAGTGGCACGTGGTTTTATGTGACCACAAAAAAAGGAAAGTGTAATTGAAAAAATGTAACTGTTTTTTGTTCTGCATTATGCTATATGGTATCATTTATTTTTATTTGCAGTTACATGATGTCTGCGTTTGTGCATTTGATGAGCACGATGTAAATATGGAATAATTACTTATTGTTGAAATTGAAATAAAATAGAGTGTGTAAAAATATATGATGTTTGCTTGAACGGCATTATAAATACAAATAAACAATGAATTAGTTTATAAATAAATAAAAACAAACAAATAAAATTAATTTTTTTTTCTGTAATACAACATTGTAGAAGAAATTATTCAATTTTATGATTTTTTTATTTTAATTTTACCTTTTGCCGGACGGGGATTCGAACAGCGGACCACACAGTTTGTAAGGATCAAAGAAGTAGCTGATCAAATGCCCAAGGGAAAATAAAATGTTAATTTTGTAATAACAAGCAACCACCACCAACTTAATTCAATATCGCTCCCTGTTAAATAGCGCTCCAAGCTACTAAACACATATATGTTTATAGGCTATTTCTAAATTCATATATGTTTGCATCCAAGCATATTATATTTACAAACATTTTATGTCCCAAACATAATATGTTCTAACATATTAACATATATGTCCCAAACATGTTATGCTAGTTTATGAACATTATATGCTTGCACTCAAAAATATTGTGTTCCATTCGTGTTCCAAACATATAATGTTTATAGCCAAACATATGAAAAACAGTCTTTTTCATCCGTGTAGAGATGACCAGGGGAGCGTTTTACAAATACAATAAGGTGCTAACAAGTCATGATATAGGACTCCAAACGAAAATTAGGTTTGTGAAATGTTATTTATGGTCTGTACTACTATATGCAGCAGATACATGGACAATTAAAGCCAAAGATGAGAAGAAACTAGAGGCATTTGAATTATGGATTTACCGAAGAATTCTTAAAATACCCTGGACGGATCGGGTAACGAATAATGAAATCTTAATAAGAATGAACGTGGATCGACAATTGAACTATAAACAAGTATATACGGCCTAAGTTCGGCCAGGCCGAATCTTATGTACCCTCCACTATGGATTGCGTAGAATCTTCTACGAAATACTGTCATCCACAACCGAATTACTAGGGTTGCGGTAACACTTGTCGATGGCAAGGTATCTTAAAACTTCTTAACACCGCCTTCTCAATTGTAAGTTAGTCCATACGGAGTATATATTAAAAAAAGGCCGATTGAATACGTATATAATTCAGTTTGACAAAATTTTTATGGAAATAAAATTTTGACAACATTTTCTATGGAAATAAAATTTTCTATGGAAATAAAATTTTGACAAAATTTTCTATCGAAAAAAAATTTTAACAAAATTTTCTATAGAAATAAAATCTTGACAACATTTTGTAAAGTAATAAAATCTTGACAAAATTTTCTATAGTAATAAAATTTTGACAAAATTTTCTATAGAAATAAAATTTTTACAAAATTTTGTATACAAATAAAATCTTGACAAAATGTTCTATAGTAGTAAAATTTTTATTTTTGTTTTTGATCTCAGCTTAAAGCTATGCATTGACTAAACTACAAGTGTAGCTTAACCAACAGAGGAAAAGTATGCTTGTCAAATTTATTTGGGCAAAGCCCTATAGACTGCAAGATGGTTGGATGTACAGCTGTTTCGGAATTACCACATTCCTCATCAGCATCCTCTACTTGCAGCAAAACTATCAACCAATTATCAGAATAAATTCGGGTAATTCACTCAACCCAAAGTGAACTACACTTGAACCTCCCGAAAAAGGGTTTGATAGTCGGCTACTGCCTAAACAAATTTGCCAGCATATCTCTTTTCCTTTGCCAAACTCAAATCATCGATTTGAATGTATTTGGCTGGGTTTGTTTTTGAGCGTGCCAAAATTTCCTATAAACATAACATTTTGGTAGATTTATTTTGGGGATCGGCTATATATAACTATAGACCGATATGGACCAATTTTGGCATGGTTGTTAACGGCCAAATTTCAACCGGATCGGATGAATGTTGCTCTTCCAAGAGCTGCGGAGGTAAAATCTGGGGATCGGTTTAAATGAGGTTATATATAATTAAGACCGGCATAGAGCAATTTTTGCATATACTAACACCATGTACCAAATTTCAGCCGGATCGGATGAAACGTGCCTCTCTTAGAGGCTCCGCAAGCCAAATCGGGGGATCGGTTTATATTAGGGCTATATATATATAATTATGGACCGATGTGGACCAATTTTTGCATGGTTGTTAGAAACCATGTACTAACACCATGTACCATACTTCAACCGGATCGGAAGAAATTTGCTTCTCTTAGAGGCTCCGCAAACAAATCTGGGGATCGGTTTATATGGAAGCTATACGTAAAAGTGGTCCGATATGGCCCATTTGCAATACCATCCGACCTACATCAATAACAACTACTTGTGCAAAGTTTCAAGTCGATAGCTGGTTTCGTTCGGAAGTTAGTGTGCTTTAAACAGACGGACGGACGGACATGCTTAGATCGACTCAGAATTTCACCACGACCCAGAATATATATACTTTATGGGGTCTTAGAGCAATATTTCGATGTGTTACAAACGGAATGATAAAGTTAATATACCCCCATGCTATCGTGGAGGGTATAAAAATAGAAAAATAGCATATTTCGGACACATCATGGGAAATGATAAATACAAACTAATACGAGTACAAGCAATTCTCAAAGGGAAAATCGAGGGAAACCCTGCAGAGGAAGAAGAGAGCTCTCCTGGTTGAAGAATATTCAAGACAGGACCGGATACGATGACGAAACTTATTCAACGCCACCAGAAATAGAGAACTACCGAATATTATATATATATATATATATATATATATATATATATATATATATATATATATATATATATATATATATATATATATATATATATATATATATATATATATATATATATATATATATATATATATATATATATATATATATATATATATATATATATAATATTCGGTAGTTCTCTATTTCTGGTGGCGTTAAATAAGTTTCGTCATCGTATCCGGTCCTGTCTTGAATATTCTTCAACCAGGAGAGCTCTAAAGTATATATATTCTGGGTCGTGGTGAAATTCTGGTATATATATATATATATATATATATATATATATATATATATATATATATATATATATATATATATATATATATATATATATATATATATATATATATATATAATATATATATATATATATATATATATATATATATATATATATATATATATATATATATATATATATATATATATATATATATATATATATATATATATATATATATATATATATATATATATATATATATATATATATATATATATATATACATATATATATATATATATATATATAATATATATATATATATATATATATATATATATATATATATATATATATATATATATATATATATATATATATAATATATATATATATATATATATATATATATATATATATATATATATATATATATATTTTGTCTTTGTACAAATAGTTTTCGAGCGGAGAAAAATGTATGGTGGCAGTAAGCATTTGAATGGTTCTCAAATACCGCAAACATGTTCTATCATTTAAATGATAGAATTTGAGACCATTAAATGGTCGGGAAAATCATGTACCTGACCATTAATTGTTTTTACTTTTTTATAGGGAAAAAAGTATTTTTATTGGTTAAGTATAGACATGTCTTGAACCATTACATGGCCATAAAGACCATTTACATTTTTTCGTGACCATTTAATTTTTTAACTTGTTTGCAGCGAAAAGAATTTTATAAAAACATTGAGCAGGTACACACGATTTTCATTTTGCGCGTCAGTCGTGTGTTGATTGTTTCTTGGAATGGACGGAGAATAGGGATGTACTGTGTTTTGTGTTAATTTATTTATTCAAAAGTGGCACGTGGTTTTATGTGAACACAAAAACGGAAAGTGTAATTGAAAAAATGTACCTGTTTTTTGTTCTGCATTTTGCTATATGGTATCATTTATTTTTATTTGCAGTTACATGATGTCTGCGTTTGTACATTTGATGGGCACGATGTAAATATGGAATAATTACTTATTGTTGAAATTGAAATAAAATAGAGTGTGTAAAAATATATGATGTTTGCTTGAACGGCATTATAAATACAAATAAACAATGAATTAGTTTATAAATAAATAAAAACAAACAAAGTTAATTTTGTGTTTTCTTTTTTCAAGTGGCGTCCTTTTTTCGACGATGAAAAAAGTTTTTTCATAAAGATCAAAACATTTTAGGCTGTGACCATGTTCTTTTAACTAAGAGAAAAACATTTTTAATGAATACAATAACATTTTAAATCGTGACCATTGTCTTTTCATTCAAACAAAATTCTTTTTATCAATATAATAACATTTTAGATGAGGACAATTACATTTTTCTTAGAACCATATTCACTGAGCCAACATGGTTGCAGGTTAAAATGTTACATGGTCGCCGCAAAAATAGCTCCTATCATATTATTTTGCTCTTCGAATATGATTGTGACAATCATGTTTCTTTTCTGCGTGTATATACCCCGAAAAAAGTCAACCTACCAAGAAGAAAAGGTTTATATTAGAAAACTGTAACTAAAATATTTTAATAATTGCAACATGCAACAAGTTTATCTGTTATGTAAAATTGAAGAAAATTTAATACAAATAATAAAATTTTTTCTATTGTTTAATAAAATTTTGTATTTTTGAAGAAAAAATTGGAATTAAAAATTTTTCAAAACGTCTTTAGTGCTATACGAAGTTCAACACAGAGCAAACTTTTTAATTTGAGAAACTTATGAACTCAATTCAAGCAAACTTCATTCACTTTAGGACCATATGAACTATTGTCATATTTAGTAAAATTGTGTACTTCAGTTGTATATATAGTTTTTTCATTTTTAGTTCACGTCATTAAAGTAAACAAAATAAATGAAGATTAATTGATTGATGTCAAATTGAAATATTGGCTTTAATAAATAGACTCAAATAAAAACATGTGGAGTTTTTTATTTATGACCTTGAGATGTACTAAAACCAAAGAAATAATTAAAATAAAAAAATGTTCTCACATTTGCCAAATTTTTAGATACCACGAATGTAGTACAGACCATTAGAAGTTGTTATTACATTAAATTATTCGCCATAGTTTCTGTAATTTGTCTTTGAACCTATTTTTTCATCATTATCATAGACAAACTTCTTAGTCTATTTCGTTTTTTCATCTTTAATTTTACTAATATTGCGGGAACTCCATAGGTATTACGTATGTGTGAAAGGTTGGAATACGCGAACGGAGCTATTTCACATACATCTCTGAATGTAAACATAAAGCACTGCCTCTGCTGGTGGTGGAAATAACTGTAAAGGAGAAAAAAAAACATGAAGGACTACGTGTCTGCTCTCGCACCAGCAAGCGCTTTCACATGAAGCAGGAGCCTGCAATTGGTAGTTTAATATTTAACAAAATAAAAGTAGATTTTCAAAACATTGTTCAGTCTCGCTTCAACAATCTTTCGAGAAGGTTGTATTATCAGATGGTGTTTAAAATATATTAGAAATGCAAAGGAAGTGGGAATATTTATATTTTTTCCGAAAAATATTATGTTGTTTTGTGAAAAACCACTTATGCTGAAGAAGAAACTTACAATGAGCAGCCATGATTAATAGAGAAATACAAAAATTCTTTTTAGAAACAAATGCAAATTAACAAATCAAATGGGAGTTTTAAGTTTATGTCATGCAATTTATGCAAATATACAATCTTCAAAGTAACCATTGAAACCTGCAGTAAAGAAATAAATATGAAAATACACTTGTTTCTTAACAATTCCAAATACGACTAAATTTTCTCAAATTGCAGAAAGAGAGGAACCACATGGACTCTCGCGAAATCAAAATTTTCTCTGTTCTCATCACTCGTATACATCCTTCATAGCTTAGAGTCCAATACGTTCATCTTAATGCGAATGCTTTGGGGATAATATTTTGATTATTTGCAACAGAGCTGTCAGATAGTACAGCAAACGGAATGTGCCGATACACAAATCTGTACGATTATACATTTAGTTCTCTCGTAGTGTTCGGTTGAAATGAAGTTGTGTTTCCTTTATATCGCAATACAAACAATTTAAAACTACAAAAAGACTTGCAATAATTGGAAACAAATACATTTTATTATCTTCATAGGAGACATTGATATTTCTGTATTAAGAAACTGTTGTCAATAGTTGTGGAAAATATATGTCAGTGCTATGAATCGTTTTCTACTTCATACTTTAATTATAAGTATATTTTGTTATAAAGGTGAGCATATACCATGTGAAAGTGGGTAAAGAGATAAATTTTTTTTCTTAATTTACAATTTTGTGCAAAGTGTGGAATGTATGTATCTTATGTAAGACTAATCTGCGCAAGTTCCATGTGGAAGTCATTCGAATCTGACTGCAGATTTAATTAAAAGCAAACGTATGTCTATGTTTGTAAATACCACATGTGCGAACGTATGTGCACTGCATACAATGAACATGTCAATTGTTATACAGATATATAGGTCAATGTTAAAACATCCCTGCTATTTCATGAACGTTTTGTTTTAGTTTTTTCTGTTCCCCTTGCCCAAACCGAAGTCCCGCAAGATGATGAGGATGATGATTGGGATGATGACGAATCATCGGAAGCTGATGACGATGGGCGAATTTACAAGAACCCACGGAACTCCCCATCAACTGAATGTCCTAGAGATGAGGAACAGGCCACATTACTGGGTCAGAAATGTTTGAGAAAGTGCTCATCTGACGAGGATTGCAAAAGCAAGAAGAAGAAATGTTTGTGCGATGGTGTTTGTGGCATGTCCTGCATAAAACCAGGTAACGATAACACTATTTTGAGTTTAGATTAAATGAGAACAGATTTTATTTATAATGCATTTAAAAAATAAACAAATATGGAAGAAAATCAAATCAGACTGCCTAAATATTGTCTTGAAAGTGTATATTCGCAAAACCAGTCTCGAATTCCCCTTAATCTACTTCCCTTACTGAAAACTACAATGTTAGAGTTTGATAAAAAGACAAAGCCGTCAGCGTATTTAAACAGTTGAACACGTCCCAAATCAATAAACAATTTGGTAGTACCTAATGCAAGCCATTGAGATAAACTTCGAGTAGAGCTCGACTTAGAAGTAGGATATTTTTCGCGGAACGGGATTTTCCAACTTCCATTTTAGCAATTATATTTTTGGGAAGTTTTATGGAAAAAATGGTCCTTTATGATCACATCTATCACACAGGGGAACAAAATTGAATTTTTTTGTTGATTTGAAGTTTATAGTAAATTTTTAGTAATTCGGACGCTGAATCCCAATCTGCACTTGTTTTTTTTTCTATTGGCACGACTTTTCGAGATATACCGTTATGTTCAAAATTAAGGCACTTCCGCTACATATATTGGAATAACTTGAAAACGGTTCAACATATTACATTAAAAAATAAATCAATTCAAGTAGTTTTAGAGATATCGTTCAAGTTTTGAAAAAAAAAATTGAAATTTTTAACAAAATATTAAAAATTTTAACAAACAAAAATTTGGTCTTTAAAAATTCCTAAAAATAAAAATGGGACAGTTTTGGTCTAGAAACAGTTAGTTAAATATGTTTCGAATAAAATGAGTTTTTATTTGATTACAATCGGTGCACAATTTTTGATTTGGTTCACAATTTACTGAATTGATATAAATCGCGATTTCCATACAAAAATAACATTTTCTAATGTGTGTAATAAGTTAGTTTTTTATGATTCTAACCCCTATTTTCATGAAGCTCCGTTAGTGCTACGTTAGCTAACGAACTTTTAAACCGTGATATCTACATATCTGTCATCTTGCGTATGTATTCCATATGCTAGTTAGAAACTTAACTGCTGTTTTCAAGTTATTACAATATATGTAGCGGATCTCGAAAAGTCGAGCTGATAGAAAAAACCTACTGCAGATTTGGATTCAGCGTCTCAAATAACCTTAAAAAAATATTCAGATCTTAATCAACAGAACCACTGTTCCCATGTGTTATATAACTTAAATTAAATTTAACTTAAACATAATTGCCATATCTTCAATAAATATGTGACGATGTACACCCAAGTATTTCGGTTACATACCTTTTTTCATTTCAAAACATATTTAGTAGTGGCACAAAAAAGTCCATAACGTAGTGTTATTGAAACTCTAGATATCTCTGTATAATATCCGAGTGCCCTATATATTGTAAAAATTTCTATTATTAGATAATCTCCCATGTTCCGATATTCGGAATCGCTACATATTTGTTTGGCGATATTTTTATAATCCTAAAACATACAAACTTAAAATTTGACAATATTTAATGAAAATTCAAATGGAATTTGGATTTTAGTCTCAGTGTATCTCGATTTTTTTTTTATAAAAAAATCTTTTGATATGCGACTCCGAATATCGGAACAATAGATCTTAATTTATCCAATTAAAGACTATATAATTGGATAAATTAAGATCTTTGCGTTTGATTTCTTGGCGCTTAAAATAATATACATTTTTAAGGTCGGTATGCACCTCATGAGGAAATTTCCGCTATCCATAAGAAATGCATTGCAACATTTGCTAACAAAAGTTCAGTGAGTTATTATTATCGATTCTTTTGCATGTTTCCTTAAGAAAACCGAACTCAAAAAAGTTCTATTTACAAACAGAATTGAGACGGAAATTCTCAATGTTGGACCAACAAAGTTGAGTTATACTATTCATTGTGAAAAATTACTAATAAACTAAATCTGACCAATATAATAATTTATCCATTTGGAAAGAGTGGCGACAGATAGACCAAAAGCAACACTGGAAAAGTAGAGACATTCGCTGATCATTTGTATAAAGTATTCACTCTCAACAGTTATGAAGAAACTCCAGAATATATCCAATATTTTGTAGATCAAACTCACCAACTCGATTTGCTTATAACAAACTTCTGTAACAGTGAAGTTATAAAAGCTATAAACTCCCTGAAACTTGGTAAAACTCTGGTTATGACTTAATAACCTCAAAGGTCCTGAGGTATTGATCTTATCACATTTATATTTAATGCACTGTTGGGGATTTCCTGCAACACCACTGCTTAATTATACTTTGTGGGGGGGGGGGAGGGGGGGGGGAATTTATACAGTCGACTCTCGATAATTTGACACTCGTTAATTTGAATCTCTTGATTATTTGAAGCCCTTGAACTCGATAAATTAAATAAAAAAAAACAAGTATATACGGCCGTAAGTTCGGTATCTTAAAACTTCCTAACACCGTCGTCTAAATTGCAAGGTAGTCCATATGTGGTATATATTAAACTAAAAAAGGCCGATTAAATACGTATATAATTATGTTTAACAAAATTTTCTATGGAAATAAAATTTTGATAAAAGTTTCTATAGAAATAAAATTTTGACAAAATAAAATTTTGCCAACATTTTCTATAGAAGTAAAATTTGGACAAAATTTTCTATAGAAATAAAATTTTAACAAAATTTTCTATAGAAATAAAATTTTAACAAAATTTTCTATAGAAATAAAATTTTAACAAAATTTTCTACAGAAATAAAATTTTGTCAAAATTTTCTATAGAAATAAAATTTTGACAAAATTTTCTATAGAAATCAAATTTTGACAAAATTTTCAATAGAAATAAAATTTTGACAAAATTTTCAATAGAAATAAAATTTTGACAACATTTTCTATAGAAATAAAAATAAAAAAATTTTCTATAGAAATAAAATTTGACAAAATTTTCTATAGGAATAAAATTTGGCAAAATTTTCCATAAAAATAAAATTTTGACAAAATTTTCTATAGAAATAAAATTTTGGTAGATTATTTTTGGCTCGAGTGGCAACCATGATTATGAACCGATATGGACCAATTTTTGTGTGATTGGTGATGGGCTATATATAACTATAGACCGATATGGACCAGTTTTTGCGTGTTTGTTAGAGACATACTAACACCACGTTCCAAATTTCAACCGGATTGGATGAATTTTGCTCCTCCAAGAGGCTCCGGAGCACAAATCTGGGGATCGGTTTATATTGGGGCTACGTATAATCATTAGCGTAGCTAGACAATTTTCCTAGGGGGGGCTATAGCCCCCCTAGCTAAAAATTTATATTTCATTTATTTATATTTCAATTAATGTTTTGTTACATAAAAATGAATAAAAAAATAGACATCAAAATAACTTTTTTGGGTACATATTGTGGTCGTGTGCGGGGGTATTATGCGATAAATTTGGTATCAAATGAAAGGTAATTTTCTGTAGATATATTTTTCGAGGTGAAAATTGCATTTTTCTAAAATTATTGACGTTGTTGTTGTTGTTGTGTTGTAGTTTGAGAGTGAGAGCGAGAGAGTTGTTGTTTGGTTTGTTGTAGCGTGTGGGTGCGTGTGTGTGTTACATTTTGTTTGGCTTTTGCTATGCTGACATGGGGGAGAGTAAGTTTGAGAGTGATAATGTGAGAGTTGATTGGGAGCTAAAGCAATGAGAATAATAGGATTGTAAGATGGTAATAGATAGGGTGGGTGGGGGAGTGTGGTTTTATGTTTTACGTAGTAAAGTGATCAGTTAGCCCTATATATTTCCAAAGGCGATAGAAATAGTAATTTTTGAAAGTAATATTATATTTATTTTATTCAAGAAAATTTAGAAACATAAATTACATTATTTTAATTTAAATTTATTTAAGCCTGCTGCTATAGGGATGCCATATACGGATATATGGTTGTTACAATGGGGGTATATTTTGGATAAGAGCAAATTAATTTCCCTAAAATTTTTTCTTCAAAAATTATCATTTTTCTTAAACTTTTCCTAGAAAAACGTGTTAAAGAGAATAAACATGTAAAAGAGAATAACATTTTATTTTAGAAAATTTAGCTAATTTTTTTAATTGTAACATGTTACAAATAAGTTAACACTTTTTGTCAAATTGAAGAAAATTCATTACAATTTATTATATTTTTTCTGTTGTTTAAGATCATTTCATATGTTGAAGGAAAAAAATTAGATTTAAAATTGTTAAAATGTCTTTAGCGCTGTACGAAGTTCAAAACAGATAAAATTTTAGTAAAATATACTCATTTGAGAGACTCAATTTAACTCAATGTAAGAAAACTTCTCCCATTTTAGCAAAATATGAACTATTTTATTTTTTAGTAAAATTATGTACTATATTTGTATATTTTTTTTATTTTAGTACACGCCAACAAAATAAGCAAACAATTATTCATCAAAGGAACATTTACTCACATTGGGCAAAATTTAACTAAAATCAACTAATCTTTATGAACTAAAATAGAGTTCAGTAGAAATTAGCGCCCCCTTTTTGAGTGTACTTTCCAAAATTATTGAGTGGGCACAATTAAACCAAACTAAGGCCTTATTCTAATTTGGAGACGATCGTACCCAAGAATGGATTTATTTTTATGCTGGTTGTTGTATTTGTTTGGCTTTTGTTATGCGACCATTGATACAGTTTCAGAGTCATTGGTACAACATTAATAGAGAAATGAGCGTATTACCGAAATAGGAATAATAACATTTGGTGTTATATAGCTAAATACTATTCACAGTACTGTGATGAGAGGACTGTGGTTGTGGGAGTGAAATGTAAGAATGTTAATAAAATTTTTTGGTTTTAAAATACAAAATTTTGAATAGGTTTTCAAGATTAATGGCGATTGCGATTCGAATAATATATCGAAGGAGACTGTCATAATTTTTGCATATAGAATCCCTCAAAATATTATGCATTAATATAAACTTTGGATGGAACTGTCATTTGGGTGAAAATAAAGTAAGGAATGAATTAGTGTAACACACTCATACTATTTTTTCACCCTTTCCAACTATTTTATAAATTTATTTCTAATTCTATTGAATTCCAATATAAATTATTGAGGCGAATGCACTTTTACTAATTTTAGGTGATCGGTTAAAAAAATCCGGAAATTGTGACAAATTTGCGCAAAACTGTTGGGAATAGCTATAAATTCTCCATTCTACAAAATTGTCCTAAGGAAATTGTATAAACTGTGCGCCACATATATCTTATTCCACACCAATTTAATCAATTACAATATCAATTCCCAAATTTAGAGAAGACAGTCTTAAAGCTAAATAAAAATGCATGTAACACTATTAGTGCAAATCATATGATATGTGTATAAAACCCATTTTTCTGTTTATGAAATAATGAAACAATATTCACTGCCACTTTAAAGAAGTTTGTATAGGTAAGATGACACATACAAATAAAAGAGTATTGTTTCAGTACATGAGCCATATTGAATATATATACTAATCTCCTGAATTTTAAGTTAACTAAAAATTTGGTTTCGAAAATAAAATATATGGAAATTATATTATAAAAATCATCATAGAAAATCTGTGTGTATTTTTAGGAGCCTGTTTTATTTAGTAACCTTTAGTTTTTCACATTAAAAACATTTTGTACATTTTATTCAAAATGTATTTTATTTCAAAACACACTATCAAGGCGAAGAAAAATTTTAAATTATTTTATTTTTTTGTTGGTTTAAAAGTAAGGAAATTGTTTTCAAATTAGTGTCTGCGAATAGTTTTTTTTTTTATCAGTTTTCGATATAGATGGGTATTAAGTTCACATTATCGAACTTATAAAGTCTTTTTCACTGTTAGTTTTCTTTAATAATTTTAATTTTAAAGAAAAAAAAAATATATATTTATAATTATTTTTATGTTAGCCTGACAGTAATAAGGACCGGATTTTTGAAATTTATGCTTTGGACCATTCCACACCAAGTTATAATATTTTTTTCAAAAAAGTTATAATTTCTTATTGTTCTTATAGATTTATTCTCAATTTTAGCGGATTAACTCGACCTTAAATGAGTAACACCAAAAACACACTACATTTTATAAACCTTTAAAAAAAAAGTGTGGCTACATTTGTATAAATAGTGCGCCACTTATATCATACTCCGATTTAACTTTACTTGCACACACTATAGAAGAACAATGTTTAAATATAAGTTATAATTGAGAGAAAACTGTTTTAAAAACTAACTAAAGCGAAGTGTGTAAATTGGATATAGAATTCGCTAGAGTTCCATATAATCTAGGACCTTTATACCATCCGTTAAAGGCTTACAATGCACTCGAGTTTCGAGTGCCGGGAAGGCTAGTTTATAATAAAGCAAGTAAAAGTAGTTCCACACATTTCCCAGCAAAAAAATTTGGAAGTTCTTCCAAAGACACAACTTTAAAAGCACTTCCAGAAGATGTACTCCCAATGATGTTCTTTATTTTAACTACTCAGGAAGTTCTTTAAATTCAATTTTTATAACTTGGTTTTTTCATACTTTTAATGGGAAATTTTAACTTTTTTGTTTCAAATACCTTAAAAACGAAGTAAGAATTCATAAAATGGTACAAATTGAATTTTGTCGAAAAAATTCTAAATCCAATCTGAAAAACTTGTGCATTTTTGAAAATATTTGAGGTCAAACGTTTCCGACAAGCATTAGAATCCATAAAAAATTATAAAAATTATTTATTTGACAAAATATAACAGAATTTTTTAATTTACATTCAAAACATTGAATTCGGATCACACCTAAAGAAGTGATGCAAATTCAGTGCAACGGCTGTTGAAATGGAGGACTTCCGTCCTATGACAAGCCCATGTTAAATTCATCGCTTCTTCGCCAAACTTCCGGATCCAAAAAGATAATTTTCATTACTTTTTTGGCGACGATTTTTTTGGCAGGGCTTGTTTATTTAAAAAAATGGAAAATCGTAAATAGGTTTTCAAATTCTGGGGGGGCTAAAATTTTTCTGGGGGGGTCTAAGCCCCCTCCCCAGAGGCCTTCCTACGCTTATGCGTATAATTATGGACCGATATGGGCCAATTCTTGCGTGTTTGTTAGAGACCACATACTAACACCACGTTCCAAATTTCAACCGGATCGGATGAATTTTGCTTCTCCAAGAGAGACCATATACTAATACCACGTACCAAATTTCAACCGGATCGGATAAATTTTGCTCCTGCAAGAATCTGGGGATCGGTTTATATGGGGGCCAATTTTTACATGGTTGTAAGCAGGGCTGTGGAGTCGAGCCAATTTTGCTCGACTCCGACTCCGACTCCAGCATTTTTCATCACCTCGACTCCGACTCCGGAGTCGACTCCGGTAATATAACTAAATCTCATTTTAATACCACTAATTTGTAGTTCTATTGTGGGGGCACCGTAAGTGGATCGATATAAAGTATCCTATTTATTTATGTGTGCAAAAAAGGTTTAATTTCACATTAGATGCCAATTGAACTCTATATTTAAAATTTAGGGCAATGTTTAATAAATAAAATAATGATATAAATACCCACCATAACATGAGAAGATACCAACAGTATATGTAATTGTGGACCAAAATTATTGATACTATCTCCAATCCTTTAAATTTGTTGCGAGCTATATAAAGGTTTATATTTCCAAATGCATGAATTTGAATCGATTTAGACAAAATTGTATATACTTCTACAAGGGAGCCACCGTGGTGCAATGGTTAGCATGCCCGCCTTGCATACACAAGGTCGTGGGTTCGATTCCTGCTACGACCGAACACCAAAAAGTTTTTCAGCGGTGGATTATCCCACCTCAGTAATGCTGGTGACATTTCTGAGAGTTTCAAAGCTTCTCTAAGTGGTTTCACTGGAGTGTGGAACGCCGTTCGGACTCGGCTATAAAAAGGAGGTCCTTTGTCATTGAGCTTAACATGGAATCGGGCAGCACTCAGTGATAAGAGAGAAGTTCACCACTGTGGTATCACAATAGACTGAATAGTCTAAGTGTGCCTGATACCTCGGGCTGCCACATAACCTAACCTAACCTATATACTTCTACAAAACCTATAAACTTAAAATTTAAATCTATCGTTATGGGACGTAAAACAATTTTAACAAAAAATAAAAATGCAAGGAAAGTCTAAAGTCGGGCGGGCCGATTATAATATACTCTGCACAACTTTGTATTTAGATCTACATTTTGATAAAATCTCAAATCAGACTTCTACAAAACTCGGGCAATATTTGGGAAATATTTATAATTGTTTAGACAATTTCGCAAAAATGCATTTATGATTCATTCATTGAAAAATTTGAAAATTTGAGTCATTTCTACAAGTTTTCGACTAAGCAGTGAGTATCATTGAGCATACAATTTTGAAAAGATTTGTGTCTAGTAAACAAAATTTGCAAAATTTTATATAGAAATAAAATTTTGCAAAATTTTCTACAGAAACAAAATTTTGACTAAATTTTCTATAGAAATAAAATTTTGGCAAAATTTTCTATAGAAATCAAATTTTGACCAAATATATAGAAATAAAATTTTGAATAAATTGAAATAAAAGTTGGCAAAATTTTTTATAGAAATAAAAGTTTGAAAAAATTATCAATAGAAATACAATTAAAAAATGTGTAGCAAACAAAATTTTGCCAAATTGTCTATAGAAATAAAATTTTGCAAAATATCATATAGAAACAAAATTTTGACTAAATTTTCTATAGAAATAAAATGTTGACTAAATTTTATATAGAAAAAAATATTTCTATAGTAATAAAATTTTTAATACATTTTTATAGCAGTTATTATCAGTAAGAAAAAAAATTTTGAGAAAATTTGCTATAGAAATAAAATTTGACAATTTTTTCTTATAGAAATAGAATTTTGAAAAAATTATCAATAAAAATACAATTTTAGAAACATTTTTGTGTAGTAAATAAAATTCTGCAAAATATTCTACAGAAACAAAATTTGGACTAAATTTTCGATAGAAATAAAATTTTGACTAAATTTTCTAAAGAAATAAAATTTTGAACAAATTTTCTAATAAAAAAATCTATTACTATAAAATTTTGGCAATATTTTCTATAGAAATAAACTTTTAACTTAAATTTTTATAGAAATAAAATTATCAATAGAAATAAAATTTTGAAAAAAAATTTTGTGTAGCAAATAAAATTTTGCAAAATATTCTATAGAAACAAAATTTTGACCAAAAAAAATTATTACTATAAAATTTTGGCAAAATTTTCTATAGAAATAAAATTTGGACTTAAATTTTTATAGAAATAAAGTTATCAATAGAAACAAAATTTTGAAAAACTTTTTGTGTAACAAACCAAATTTTGCAAAATTTTCTATAGAAATAAAATTTTGCAAAATATTCTATAGAAACAAAATTTTGACTCAATTTTCTATAGAAATAAAATTTTGACTAAATTTTCTATAGTAATAAAATTTTGAATAAATTTTTTATAGAAATAAAATTTTGAACAAATTTTCTAATAAAAAAATCTATTACTATAAAATTTTGGCAATATTTTCTATAGAAATAAACTTTTAACTTAAATTTTTATAGAAATAAAATTATCAATAGAAATAAAATTTTGAAAAAAATTTTTGTGTAGCAAATAAAATTTTGCAAAATATTCTATAGAAACAAAATTTTGACCAAAAAAAATTATTACTATAAAATTTTGGCAAAATTTTCTATAGAAATAAAATTTGGACTTAAATTATTATAGAAATAAAGTTATCAATAGAAACAAAATTTTGAAAAACTTTTTGTGTAACAACCAAATTTTGCAAAATTTTCTATAGAAATAAAATTTTGCAAAATATTCTATAGAAACAAAATTTTGACTCAATTTTCTATAGAAATAAAATTTTGACTAAATTTTCTATAGTAATAAAATTTTGAATAAATTTTTTATAGAAATAAAATTTTGACAAAATTTGCTATAGAAATAAAATTTTGACAAAACTTTTTATAGAAATAACATTTTGACAAAATTTTGTATAAAAAACAACTTTGAAAAAATTTCTGTCAATATTCCACATATGTATATGGCCTTAAAATAAAATTAAAAAAAAATTAATTTCGATCGTTCGAAATATTTCAAATAACATAAATTGATATGGGCATTAAAATGGATCGATCCAGCCCATCTGCTAGTCTAACATTCTAGGAAACATAAAAAGATAGCCGTAATTGGAAGTTGATTTTCATTTAAAATCATGCTGTACATTGATCGAATGAATAACGCAATGGAAACTAATTTGCGTAAAAACTTGCTTAGTTACAAAAATGTGAAGTATTTTAAAAAATTTGATTTAGCCGGAGTCGGAGTCGAGCAAAATTTTTACGACTCCGACTCCAGCAAAATCTTCAGACTACGACTCCAAGACTCCGGCTTCACAGCCCTGCACGGATGAAAAAGACTGTTTTTCATATGTTTGGCTATAGACATTATAAGTTTGGAAGACAAATTTTTAAACACAATATTTTTGAGTGCAAGCATATAATGTTCATAAACTAGCATAACATGTTTGGGACATATATGTTAATATGTTAGAACATATTATGTTTGGGACATAAAATGTTTGTAAATATAATATGCTTGGATGCAAACATATATTAATTTAGAAATAGCCTATAAACATATATGTGTTTAGTAGCTTGGAGCGCTATTTAACAGGGAGCGATATTGAATTAAGTTGGTGGTTGTTGCTTGTTATTACAAAATTAACATTTTATTTTTCCTTGGGCAATTGATCAGCTACTTCTTTGATCCTTACAAACTGTGTGGTCCGCTGTTCGAATCCCCGTCCGGCAATAGGTAAAATTAAAATAAAAAAAATCATACAATTGAATAATTTCTTCTACAATGTTTGTATTACAGAAAAAGGTGCTAAGAACTAAAAAATCTCGTGGAAGTGAGAAAGATGTGGGGGAATATACAATTGGGCAGAAACATAATTTTGAGCATTCAGGTCGAAAACCTATGTTGTTAGCACCTAGATTACCTGTTTATTTTCATAATTCATTATGATTGTAAATATATAAATAAATAAATAAAATTTTGAGCACAATATTGTTTGGGAGATTTTTTTTAAACATATAATATTTTTGGGTGCAAAATGCTTCCAAAGATATTATATGTTCACATAATAACATATTGTTTTTTGGAAGACAACATTATTGAATTTGGATGCAAAAATACAAAATGTTTGGAACTTAGACTACCCAAACATATATTGTTTAGACCAATATGCTTTCAAACATATTATATATTCGAAGAGATCAAACATATAAATGTTTGGGCAATACCCAAGAATGTATATGCTTGAAGCAAAATATGTTTGGGAGTATATGTTACAGAAGCGATTTTTTGTGAGCGTGTGGTTGTAAGAGACCATATACTAACATCACATACCAAATTTCAACCGGATCGGATGAATTTTGCTCCTCCAAGAGGCTCCGGAGGACAAATCTGGGGATCGGTTTATATGGAGGCTATATATAATTGTGGACCAATTTTTGCATGGTTGTTAGAGACCATATCAAAGTGTTACGAGTTTGACACTTTGATAATTTGAAGCCGTAGGAATGGCATCTTTTTCGCCAACATTCTATAATTTGAATTTATGTTATTTTACTCTGTCTATTTTGAAGTCGTTGATTCCTCGGTTAACGATGACATGAAAAAGGAAAAACGCAAAAAATGGATAATTGCACCGTGCATAAAAACCTACCCCCTTGGAACACGTGAAATTTTTCCACCCAGCACGACATCAAAGATACAGCCATTAGACCAAGGCATTATGCAGAACTTTACACTAAAAAAGTGAGCTCTCTATTACACTAAAGCCAATTTAACTTCATTTTAGTTCATGTAATTATTATATTTGGAGAAAGTTTCCTTTACTCTAATAATTTTTTGGGTACATTAGTTAATTTAAACGGGGAAAAAGTATACACAAATTAAGCATAAAGATTTACTAAATTCGTATTTCTCACCAAATAGTTTATTATTTCTTTAAATTTGTTACTTTTACTACAAATGCGTCCATCATGAACTTCGTATGTCTCTAAAGACATTCTTGCAATTTTGAAGTCCAATTTTTTCCTTCAAACTTCAAAATTTTATTTAACAAGTGAAAAAATTAATTTTGTTTAATAAATTTTCTTTAATTTGTCGAAAAACATTTACTTATTTTTCTGATATAGGCGTGATGCCAGCGTTTGTAATACTGTTTAGTTAAAATTTTCTAAAACTATTCAAATTTTCTAAAATTAACCAAAAGTTTTCTTCCTTGTGGGTTCACTGTT
Organism: Haematobia irritans; assembly: GCF_050003625.1. Taxonomy (NCBI): domain Eukaryota; kingdom Metazoa; phylum Arthropoda; class Insecta; order Diptera; family Muscidae; genus Haematobia; species Haematobia irritans. Next base: position 91,974,600 of record NC_134398.1, read on the forward strand.
TTTTTCAGTGTAAAACTCTCTACCAAAGAGAAATTGTTTCTTTTGTGCTGGATAGCATGAAAAAAATGAAAAGGTGAATGTAGCTGTTTTGGCCGCAGTAACGATGCTCGATAAGGCCTGGAAAAATGTCAACCCTAAGATTCTTAAAAACTGTTTCAAAAAGTGCGGGTTTAGACAAACAGAAAATGAGTCATAGTTATCAGAACTATCAATATTTTCGAGTACGAACCCTGAGTGGGGACTTCTACCTAACTGTGGAGATTTAACTTTTGAGGATTTTGTTTATGGAGTTCTTACTGATGCTGAACTTTTAGATTTGGACAAAACAAGGAGGAAAATGAAGAATACCAACCGCTGAATCCAGTCACATTGAGCGAGGCAAGGAAATCTATTAATAACCTACGCTCCTACGCCCTTAGAACTGACACAAGTGACTAATTCTATTCAGCACTCATAAGAAGAAAATAATATTTTTTTTTCAAAATAATATGAAGTGAAACTAGTTGTCCTGATTTATAAATACTCTTGTTTCTTTGAACTTTTTCGCTGTTCTCTCTCTCTCTCTCTCTCTCTCTCGATAATTTGAACTCTATTATTTTGAAACACTTGGTAATTTGAACTTTTTCTCTTGTCCCTTGCGTTTCAAATTATCGAGAGTCGCCTGTATATCTATATATATATATATATATATATATATATATATATATATATATATATATATATATATATATATATATATATATATATATATATATATATATATATATATATATATATATATATATATATATATATATATATATATATATATATATATATATATATATATATATATATATATATATATATATATATAATATATATATATATATATATATATATATATATATATATATATATATATATATATATATATATATATATATATATATATATATATATATATATATATATATATATAGATATACAGGCGACTCTCGATAATTTGAAACGCAAGGGACAAGAGAAAAAGTTCAAATTACCAAGTGTTTCAAAATAATAGAGTTCAAACTATCGAGAGAGAGAGAGAGAGAGAGAACAGCGAAAAAGTTCAAAGAAACAAGAGTATTTATAAATCAGGACAACTAGTTTCACTTCATATATATATATATATATATATATATATATATATATATATATATATATATATATATATATATATATATATATATATATATATATATATATATATATATATATATATATATATATATATACATATATATATATATATATATATATATATATATATATATATATATATATATATAGTATAT